>NW_027043314.1:115000-175000 GCF_036013475.1 Columba livia
AAAAAGGAAAGAATGAAAGAAATTAGGAAAGAAAGAAAGTAGGAAAGAAAGAAAGAAATTAAGAAAGAAAGAAATAAAGAAAGAAAGTAGGCAATAAAAGGAAAAAGATAGAAAGAAAGAAAGAGAGAAAGAAAGAAAGAAAGAAAGAAAGAAAGAAAAAAGAAAGAAAGAAGAAAGAAAGAAAGAAGGAAACTAGAAAGGAAGAAAGAAAGAAAGTAGAAAGAAAGAAAGAAAAAAAGAGAAAAGATAGTAAAAATAAAGAAAGAAAGAAAAAAAAAGGAAAGAAAATAAGAAAGAAAGGGAAAGAAATGAAAACAAAGAAAGAAAGAAGGAAAAGAAAGAAAGATAAAAAAAGAAATAAGAAAGAAAGTAGGAAAGAGAGAAAGAAAGTAGGAAAGAAAGAAAGAAAGAAAAAAGATAGAAAGAAAGAAAGGAGAACGAAAGAAAGAAAAAAGAAAGAAAGTAAAAACAAAAGAAAGAAGGAAAGAAAGAAAGAAGAAAGAAAGAAAGAAAGAAAAAACAAAGTAAGAAAGAAAAATATAGAAAGAAAGAAAGAAAGAAAAAAAGAAAGAAAGAAAAATGAAAGAGGAAAGTAAGAAAGAAGAATGTGAAAAAGGAAGAAAGAAAGAAAGACAGAAAAAAGAAAAAAAAGAAAGAAAGGAAGAAAGTAGGAAAGAAAGAAAGAAAGAAAGAAATTAAAAAAGAAAGAAAGAACATTAAAAAAGATAGAAAGAAAAAAGGAAATAAGGAAAAAAGAATGGAAGAAAAAAGAAAGAAAGAACGAAAAAAGAAAGAAAAAATAGAAAAAAGCAAGAAAGAGGGAAAGAAAGAAAGAAAGAAGAAAGAAAGAATGTGAGAAAGAATAAAGAAAGAAAGAATGAAATTAAAAAGAAAGAAGTAAGAAAGAATGAAAGAAAGAAAAAAAGAAAAAAGAAAGAAAAAAGAAAATAAAAGGAAGGAAAGAAAGGAAGAAAGAAGAAAGAAAAAAATTAAAAAAAAGAAAGAAAGAAAGAATAAAAGTAATAAATAAAAGAAAGAAAGAAAAAGAACGAAAAAAAAAAGAAAGAAAAAAGAAAGAAGAAAGAAAGAAAAAGAAAGAAAGAAAGAGCGAATGCAGGAAAGAAAGAAAGAAAGAAAGAAGAAAAAAAGAAAGAAAGAAAAAAATAAAGAGAAAAGATAGAAAAAATAAAGAAAGAAAGAAAGAAGGAAAAAGAAAGAATGTAAGAACGAAAGAAGGAAAGGAGAAAGACAGAAAGAAAAAAGAAAGAAAGAAAGCAGAAAGAAAAAATAAAGAAAGAGGAAGGAAAGAAAGGAGAAAGAAAGAAAAAAAAAGAAAGAAAAAAGAAAGAAAGAAAGAAAGAAAAAATGTAGGAAAGAAAGAAAGAAAGAAAGAAGTAGGAAAGAAAGAAAAAAGAAAGAAAGAAGGAAACAAAGAAAGAAAGAAGAAAGAAAGAGAGAAATTAAAAAAGAAAGAGAGAAAGAAAGAAAGTAAGAAAGAAAGAAAGACAAAAGCAAGAAAGAAGGAAAGAAAGAAGAAAAAAAGAAAGAAATTAAAAATGAAAGAAAGAAAGAATGAAAAAAGAAAGAAAGAAAAATTAAGAAGGAAAGGAAGAAAGAAAGAAAAAGAAAGAAAGAAAGAAAAAATAGAAAGAAAGAAAAAAGAAAGAAAAAAGAAAGAAAGAAAGAAGAATGAAAGTAAAATGAAAGAAAGAAAGAAGAATGAAAGTAAGACGAAATAAAGAAAGAAAGAAAGAAAAGAGATGGAAAGAAAGAAAAAAAATAAAGAAAAAAAAAGAAAGAAAGAAAAAAGAAAGAAAGAAAGAAAGATGAATGAAAAAAGAAAGAAAGAAGAAAGAAAGGAGAAAGAAAGAAAGTAGGAAAGAAAGAAAGATAGAAAGAAAGAAAGAAAGAAAGAAAGAAAGAAAGAAAGAAGGAAGAAAGAAAGAAATACAGAAGAAAGATAGAAATTAAAAAAAAGAAAGAAGAAAGAAAAAAGAAAGAGAGAAGGAAGAAAGAAGAAAAATGAAGAAAGATAGAAAAAAGAAGAAAAAAGAAGAAAGTAAAAAGAAAAAGAAAGAAAGAAAGAAAGAATAAGAAAGAATGAAAGAATTAAGAAAGAAAGTAAGGAAAAAGAATCAAAAAGAAAGAAAGTAAAAAGAAAGAAAGAAGGAAAGAAAGAAAGAAAGAAGAAAGAAAGAAAGAAAGTAGAAAGAAAGAAAGAAAAAAGAAAGAAAAAAGAAAGAAAGTAAAAAAGAAAGAAAGAAAGAAGAATGAAAGAAAAAAGAAGAAAGAAAGAAAAAAGAAAGAACAAGGAAAGAAAGAAAAAAGAAAAGAAAAGAAAGAAAAAAAAAGAAAGAAAGAAAGAAAAGAAGGAAAAAGAAAAGAGAATTTATGAAAGAAAGAATATGGAAAGAAAAAAGAAAGAAAAAAGATAGATAGCAAGTAGGAAAGACAGAAAGAAAGAATGAAATAGAAACAAAGAAGGAAAGAAAGAAAGAAAAAAGAAAGAAAGAAAGAAGAAAGAAAGAGGAAAGAAAGAAGAAAGAATAATGAAAGAAAAGGAAAAAAGAAAGATAGGAAAAGGAAAGAAAAAAAGAAAGTAAAAAAGAAAGAAGAAAGTAAAAAAGAAAAAAAAAAGAAAGAAAGAAAGTAGGAAAGAAAGAAAGGATGAAAGAAGAAAGAAAGAAAGAAAGAAAGATAGAAAGAAAAAAGAAAGAAATGAGGAAAGAAAGAAAGAAGAAAGAAAGAAAGAAATTAAAAAAGGAAGAAAGAAAGAAAGAAAAAGGAAAGAAAGAAAAAAAGAAAGAGAAAAGAAAATAGAAGAAAGAAAAACAGAAAATAGAAAGAAAGAAGGAAAGAAAGAAAGAAGAAAGAAAGAAAGATAGAAAATAGAAAGAAGAAAGAAAGAAAGAAAGAAAAAGTAAAAAAGAAAGAAAGAAAGAAATTAATAAAGAAAGAACTAAGAAAGAAAAAAGAATGAAAGAAAGAAAAAAAAAGAAAAAAGAAAGAAAGAGAAAAAAGAAGTAAGAAAGAAAGAAAGAAGGAAAGAAGAAAGAAAGAGAGAAGAAAGAAAGAAAGAAGAAAGAAAGAAGAAAAAGAAAGAAAGAAAGAAGAAAGAAGAAAGTAAGAAAGAATGAAGAATGAAAGAAAGAAAGAAAGAAAGAAGAAAGAAAATAGAAAGAAAAAGAAAGAAAGAAAGAAAGAAGAAAGAAAGAAAGAAGAGAGAAAGAAAGAAGAAAGAAGAAAGAAGAAAGAAAGAAAGAAGAAAGAAAGAAGAAAGAAAGAAGAAAGAAAGAAAGAAAAAAGAAAGAAGAACGTAAGAAAGAAAGAAAGAAAGAAAGAGAGAAAGAAAGAAAGAAAGAAAGAAAGAAAGAAAGAAAGAAAGAAAGTAGGATAGATAGAAAGAAAGAAAGAAAGAAGAAAGAAAGAAAGAAAGAAATAAGAATGAAAGAAAGAAAGAAAAGGAAAGAAAAAAGAAAGAAAGAAAGAAGAATGAAAGAATAAAGAACAAAGAAAGAAAGTAGGAAAGAAAGAAAAAGAAAAAAAGAAGAAAGAAAAAAAAGAAAGAAAGAAAGAAAGAAAGAAAGAAAGAAAGAAAAAGAAAAAAGAAGAAAAAAGTAAGAAAGTAGGAAAGAAAGAAAGAGACAAAGAAAGGAAGAAAGCAAGCAAGCAAGAAAGAAAGTTGGAAAGAAAGAAAGTAGGAAGAAATAAAGAAAGAAAGAAGGAAAGAAATTATGAAAGAAAGAAAGAGGAAAGAAAGAAAGAAAGAAAATAGAAAGAAAAAAGAAAAAAATAAAAAAGAAAGAAAGTAGCAAAAAAGAAAAAAGAAAGAAAGTATGAATGAAAGAAAGAAAAAAGAAAGAAAAATGAAAGAAAAAAGAATGAAATAAGAATGAAAGAAAAAAGAAAGAAAGAAAGAAAAAAGAAAGGAAAAAGAAATAAAGAAAGAAGAATGAAAGAAAAAAAAAAGAAATAAAGAAAGAAAGAAAGAAGGAAAGAACGAAAGAATAAAGAAAGAAAAAGAAAGAAAGTAAAAAGAAAGAAAGAAGGAAAGTAAGAAGAAAGCAAGAAAGTAAGAAAAAGAAATAGAGAAAGAGAAAAGAAAGAAAAAAGAAAGAAAAAAGTAGGAAAGAAAGAAAGAAAGAAAAGATAAAGAAAGAAAGAAAAAGAAAGAAAAAGAAAGAAATAACGAAGGAAAGAAAAAAGAAAGAAAAAAGAAAGAAAAAAGAAAGAAAAAAGAAAGAAAAAATAAAGAAATTAAAAAAGAAAAAAATAAAAAAGAAAGCAAAAAGAAAGAAAAAAGAAAGAAAGTAGGAAGAAAGAAAGAAAGAAACGAAGAAAGAAATCAACAAAGAAAGAAAGAAGAAAGCAAGAATGAAAGAAAGAAAGAAAGAAAGAAGAAAGAAAGAAAGAAAGTAGGAAAGAAAGAAAGAAAGAAGAAAGAAAGAAGAAAGAAAATAGAAAGAAAAGAAAGAAAGAAAATATAAAGAAAGAAAGAAAGAAAATAGAGAGAAAGAAAGAAAGAAGGAAAGAAGAAAGAAAAAAAGTAAGAAAGAAAGTAGGATAGAAAGAAAGAAAGAAAGAAAGAAAGAAAGAAAGAAAGAAAGAAAGAAAGAAAGAAAGAAAGAAAAAAGAAAGAAAGATGAAAGAAATAAGGAAAGATAGAAAAAGAAAGATATAAGAAAGAAACTAAAAAAGAAAAATAATGAAAAAAGAAAGAAAAAAGAAAGAACGGAAATAGAACGAAAAAAAAAAAAGAAAGAACGAAAAAAGAAAAAGAAAGAAAAAAGAAAGAAAAAAGAAAAGAAAAAAAAAAAAAGAAAGAACGAAAAAAAGAAAAAGGAAAGAAAAAAGAAAGAAAAAAGAAAGAAAACGGAAAGAAAAAGAAAGAAAAAAGAATTAAAGGAAAAACAAAGAAAGAAAGAAAGAAAGAAAGAATGAAAGAAAGATAGAAAGAAAGAAAGAAATGAAAAAGAAAGAAAAGAAAGGAAGTAAAAAAGAAAGAAAGAAGGAAAGAAGGAAAGAAAGAAAGGAAAAAGAAAGAAAAAAGAAAGTAAAAAAGAAAGAAAGACGGAAGAAAGAAAGAAAGAAAGAAAAAAGAAAGAAAGGAAGAAAAAAGAAAAAAGAAAGAAAGAAAGAAAGATAAATAAAGATACATGAAAGAAAGAAAGAAGAATGAAAGGAAAAAGAAATAAAGAAAGGAAGTAAAAAGAACGAAAGAACGAAAGAACGAAAGAACGAAAGAAAGAAAGAAAGAAAGAAAGAAAGAATGAAAGAATAAAAAGAATGGAATAAAGAAAGAAAAAAGAAAGAGAGAAAGAAAAATGAAAGAAAAAGGAAATAAAGAAAGAAATAAAATAGAAACAAAGAAAGAAATATAGAAGAAAAAGAAAGAAAAAAAAAGAAAGGAATAGGAAAGAAAGAAAGAAGAATGAAAGAAAAAAGAAGAAAGAAAAGATGAATGAAAGTAAAACGAAATAAAGAAAGAAAGAAAGAAAGAAAAAGGATGGAAAGAAAGAAAAAAAATAAAGAAAAAAAAGAAAGAAAGAAAAAAGAAAGAAAGAAAGAAAGATGAATGAAAAAAGAAAGAAAGAAGAAAGAAGGAAAAAGAAAGAAAGTAGGAAAGAAAGAATTTTTAATTTCTTTCTTTCTTTCCTTTCTTTCTTTCCCACTTTCTTTCATTCCTTCTTTCTTTCTTTCCTACTTTCTTTCTTTCTTTCTATTCTTTCTATCTTCTTTCTTTATTTATTTTTTCATTCTTTCATTCTTTCTTCTTCCTTTCTTTTTTCTTTATTTTTCCTTCTTTCTTCTTTCTTTCTTATTTCTTTCTTTCCTTAATCTTTCTTTAACTTTCTTCTTTCTTCTTTCTTTCTTTCTTTCTTTCTTTCCTTCTTTCTTCTTTCTTTCTTTCTTCCTTTCTTTTTTTCTTTCTTCCTTTCTTTCTTTCTTTCCTTTCTTTCTTTCTTTCTTTCTTTCTTTCTTTCTTTCTTTCTTTCTTTCTTCTTTCTTTCTTTCCTTCATTCTTTCTTTCTTTCTTTTTTTCTTTCTTCCTTTCTTTCTTTCTTTCTTTCTTCCTTTCTTTCTTTCTTTCTTTCTTTCTTTCTTTCTTTCTTTCTTTCTTTCTTTCTTTCTTTCTTTCTTCTTTCTTTCTTTCTTTCTTTCTTTCTTTCTTTCTTCCCTTTCTTTCTTCTTTCTTTCTTTTTTCTTTCCTACTTTCTTTATTTCTTTTCTTTCCTTTTTATTTCTTTCTTTTTTTCCTTTCTTTTTTCTTTCTTTTTTCTTTCTTTCTTTCTTTCTTTCTTTCTTTCTTTTTTCTTTCTTTCTTTTTACTATCTTTCTTTCTTTAATTTCTTTCTTTTTTTCTTTATTTTTCTTTATTTGTTCTTTCTTTCTTTCTTTCTATTTTCTCTCTTTCTTCTTTCCTTCTTTCTTACTATCTTTCTTTCTTTTTTTAATTTCTTTATTTTTTCTTTTATTCTTTCTTTCGTCTTCCTTTATTTCTTTTTTCTTTCTTTTTTCTTTCTTTTTTTTCTTTCTACTTTGTTTCCTTCTATCTTACTTTCTTTCTTCCTTTTTTTTATTTTCTTTCTTTTTTTCTTTCTTTCTTTCTTTCTTTTTTCTATCTTTCTTTCTTACTTATATTTTAAATTTATTTCTTTCCTTCTTTCCTACATTCTTTCTTACTTTCTTTTTTAATTTCGTTCTTTCTTTCTTTCTTTCCTACTTTCTTTCTTTTTTTCAAGGTTTATTTTCTTTCTTTTTTTTAAAATTTCTTTCTTTATTTATTTTTGTTTCCTTCTTTCTTTCTTTCTTTCTTTCTTTCTTTCTTTCTTTCTTTCTTTTTTCTAATTTTTCTTTCTTTATTAATTTTTTCTTTCTTCTTTCTTTCTTTCTTACTTTCTTTCTTTCTTTTTTATTTCTTACTTTATTTTTTCTTTATTTCTTTTTCATTTCTTTCGTCTTTCTTTCTTTTTTCTTTCTTTCTTCTTTCTTTCTTTCTTTTTTCTATCTTTCTTTCTTCTATAATTTCTTTCTTTCTTTCTTTTTTCTTTCTTCTTTCTTTCTTTCTTTCTTAATTTCTTTCTTTCTTTTCAATTTATTTCTCTTTCTCTTTATTTCTCTTTCTTTTTTCTTCCTTTATTTTTATTTTCTTTCCTCTTTCTCTTTTCTTTCTTCTTTCTTTCCTTCTATCTTACTTTCTTTCTTCCTTTCTTTTTATAATTTCTTTCTTTCTTTTGTTTTCTTTCTTTCTTGTTTCTTTTTTTTTTTTTCTATCTTTCTTTCTTTCTTTTCTTTTAATTTCTTTCTTTCTTTTTTCTTTCTTCCTTCTTTCTTTTTTCTTTCTAATTTCTTTCCTTCTTTCCTTCTTTCTTTCTTTCTTTTTATTTTTTTCTCTCTTTATTCTTTCTTTATTTTTTCTTTCTTTCCTCTTTCTTTTTTCTTTCTTCTTTCTTTCTTTTTTCTTTCTTTCTTCTTTCATTCTTTCTTTCTTTCTTTCTTTCAATTTCTTACTCTCTTTTTCCTTTCTTTCTTCTTTCTTTCCTCTTTCTATCTTTCTTTTTTATTTTTTCTTGCTTTTTTCTTTCTTCTTTTTTTCTTTCTTACTTTCTTTCTTTCGTTCACTTTTAATTCTTTCTTTTTTCTATTTTCTTTTTTCTAATTTTTTTCTTTCTTTCTTTCTTTCTTTCTCTCACTCTTTCTTTATTTTTCTTTCTTTCTTTCTTTCTTTCTTTCATTCTTCCTACTTTCTTTCTTTCTTTCTTTTTTCTTTCTTTTTTATTTTTTCTTTCTTTTTTCTTTCTTTTCTCTTTCTTTCTTTCTTACTTTCTTTCTTTCTTTCTTTCTCTCTTTCTTTCTCTCCTTCTTTTTTTCTTTCTTTCTTTGTTCTTTCTTTCTTCTTTCTTTCTTTCTTTCTTTCTTCCTACTTTCTTTCTTTTTTTTGTCTTTCTTTCTTCTTTCTTTCTTTTCTACTCTTTTTCTTTCCTACTTTCATTTTTTCTTTCTTTCTTTCTTTTTTTTAATTTCTTTCTTTCTTTCTTTTTCTTTCTTTCTTTCTTCTCTTCTCGTCCTTCTTTCTTTCTTTCCTTCCTACTTTCTCTCTTTCTTTATTTCTTTCTTCCTTTCTTTCTTTCTATTTCCTTTCTCTTTCTGTCTTTCTTTTTTCTTTCTTATTCTTTATTTTTTCTTTCTTTCTTCTTTCTTTTTTTCTTTTTTCTTTCTTTCCTCTTTCTTTCTTTCTTACTTTCTTTTTTATTTCTTTCTTTTTTCTTTCTTTCTTTCTTTCTTTCTTTATTTATTTCTTTCTTAATACTTTCTTTCTTTCTTTCTTTTTACTTACTTTTTTCTTCTTTTTCTCTTTCTTTTTTCTTTCTTTCTTTCTTTTTTAATTTCTTTCTTTCTGTCTATTTCTTTCTTTCTTCTTTCTTTCTTTCCTTCTTTTTTCTTTCTTTCGTTCTTTCCTACTTTCCTTATTTCTGTCTATTTCTTTCTTTCTCTTTCTTTCTTTCCTTCTTTTTTCTTTCTTTCGTTCTTTCCTACTTTCTTTATTTCCTACTTTCTTTCTTTCCTGCTTTCTCTCTTTCTTTCTTTCTTTCTTTTTCTTTCTTTCTTTCTTCTTTCTTTCTGCCTTTCTTTCTTTCTTTCTTTCTTCTTTCTTTCTTGTCAGGGATTGCTCAAGGATCACGGACATGAGTCCACCAAGCAACTGTACGAGCAGAGACCATTTTAGTTGACATAAGTAGGCCTTAGCTTGTCTATTAAGCAGTGGGAAAGGGGGGAACGGAAAAGTACTAACTAAGGCAGGGTCAGGATATCCTTGAAGAGATAAAATCAGAAGAATGCGGGATGCGCATAGCTAGCTAAACCCAAGTAGGTGGAGTAAGTAAATGTAACCTTTTAGTGCTTAGCCTATTAGATAGAGACAAGTATGCATAATTATGGTATTTGGTATAAATGCACGCTATCTCAGGCAATAAAGTTGAAGTATGCTTTATCACTCATATTGAGTTGGCTGCATTTCTTCCTCCGTCCGCTCGGGTCTGGAACTCTGATGGGATTTCTCTCTGCAATTGGCGCCCGAACAAGGGACCTGAAGCTGCGGACAGGAACAAAAGGCGCCGGGAGAGCAGTGACCGGCGGGCAAGAGTGACCAAACACTGTGCTGCGGTGTGTCGACTCCGAATCCTGAACCGACTGAAGTTCGCCAGTGCTGGGCTACAGGAAACAAGGGCTGCAAGAGGTCTCTTAATTTAGCAAGAGGTACCGTACTATAGTGATGAATAACGGAGAAATGGATTTAGACGTAGCCCTAGATTTATTACAAAGCTTTTTAGAAAAGCGGGGGGTTGATCATAGTTGCGTTAAACAGCTAGCTGGTCTAGTAGCAACGGGGAAAACTAAGGGGTGTTTTCAGGATCCTGATTTATTGTTTGATGAAGGAGAGTGGAGGAAATTGGGGGATGTGTTGTGGGATATGGTCATAGACGGGGATAAAACAGCTAAGAAACTGATGAAACCATGGAGGGAAGTAATTAATAATATTAAGCGTCATAAAGTGGAAAAGAATTTAGCCGCGGTAGCTTCACAGAAACTAGGCAAAATGGAGCCTTCGCTCAGCCGATGGAAACGGGCATATCTGTGTTATCAGCGAAGAACCTTAAAAGACTATTAACTTGGTGCAGAGGCAATAGGTATCCTGCTGACCTGTCAGGAGTTTTTCAAATAGAGACTTGGAAAAAGATGGGAACTGTGTTGTGGAAGGCAATTTGTCACCGTGAAAAATATATTCTCGGCCTTGTAAGCATCTGGAAACTGATAAATACTACAGTGAAGCAATTAAAACCTGAAAAGACTGTTACGAGCATTAGTGACTCAAAACTTGAACTTTGGGACAGTATAGAGCAGAAATTATGGGATAAAGTCAGCAATGGAGATACAGAAGCTAAATCATTAGTAACTACATGAAGCTTGAACGGTCTGCTGCTGCCGGAATTTTTGCAGCGTTGCAGCCTGATAAGTATCCTGAAAGTTGCGGTGAAGTTCACCCGGTTTGTGTCTGCGATACCCTCCCTATTCCATCCCCTGCTGTGCTTTCGGCACCCCCAATGGTTCAGCAGTCCGGGCAGGGGAGGAACAATGCCAAATGGTTAGCCTCCTGTACCATCATCTAACCCTAGTGAGAACAGCAAGTCCAGAGATGGTGTCCAGACAACTTACTCAAAGAACCTGTGAAAGCTGAGAATGCTAAAGTCGTAAACAAGTGTACTATCAGTCCTTTTACCAATTTTACCAATCTGCTTTTCTTGCATTTTAACCCTCTAACTTCCACAAGAGAATAGAAGAAGTCACTGAAAATAGAACTGGACAACAGAACTGGTGTGACAGATTAGACCAGCTAACAGCAAGTGAATCTGACAGTCGGCAATGTGGTCATGATAATCGTGACGGGAAAGGGGGGTGCTCCTGGGGACTCAGGGTATAAAACTTAGAAGTTAAGGAAGCACTGGTTTTGGAATTGGCAGTAGAGAATGCTAATGTTTGCTATCAACATGTTATTTGCGAGTTTTACAGTGCATATTATGTGCTGTTGTTTATTGCCTCTCTGAAAGTCAAGCAGCTTGTCAGGAATGTGAGTTAATTGTTTTACTGGTTGTTGTTAGAATTGTTTCTTTGTGGTATAAGTGCACCGTAAAACTTTCTCTCCACTTTTCCCACTCATGCTGCAAGCAGCCCTGTGCTTTTCCGTGGGGTCAGAAATTACTGTTTTCAGTCATGTTCATAAAAAATCGGTATTGGGAGGTGTTTCAAAACATAGGGAAGCACTTGGAAATATGAGGAAAGAAGATCTTGTAAAATATTGTAATTAATGGTGGCTGCTGTATAAGTTAAATGATTGGGAAAAGTGTCCGGGGAATAGAATCTTGAAGTATAACACCTTGTTGCAATTAATGTTGTTTTTAGGGTGAGAAGAGTAAGACAAAATAAATCCCTACAAGAGATCGTTAAATCATTTCAGACAGCTGAGAGAGAGTTAACTGATAACACACAGGTCACAGTAAACTTGCCGAAGTCTGCACAATGTTTTCCTTATTAGCCTGTTTTCTTTGTGGGTATCTTTTTAAGCATGTTGCAATTTTGGTAGGTCTTTGTTATATGGTACAGTAAGTTCACAGACTGTTAAATCATGAGAATCAGTTGACTCAAAAGGTGCGTTTTGTGATAGTACAAAAGATCATGAGTAATTTAGTTCCTTACTGCGTGAACGTGATGTTAAGACTTTATGTGTAGTAGCTGTTATATTTTTTTTTCTTTCTAGCGTACTAGCTTTATTCCAATATCCAGACTTGCGCAACTCTGTGACAGGCTGTCTCTCATCTCGGTGCACTAAATTTGGCCTTTTTGTATGCACATCAAGTAAAGAATCCTGGTTTTGGAATAACAGTTGTAGCGCACCAGATGAGACACTATAAAAAAAAAAATTAAAAGGCCTTGCCCAGTCCAGCTTGCTGCGGGGCGCGGGGGGGATGCCAAATGGGCCTCCAGCGCGCACTGACCCATTTTGTCAGGGGGACCCAGGGGTACCTCCACCTGGCTGAGCAGTAAGCGGTTCAAGGTGCAATGCAAAAAATTGAGATATTGTCTTAAATTGGTGTAAGTGTGATCCATCTGCATATTTGAACTTGGTATATGGTTTTCGTATCTGAGCTCAGTATTTTAGTTTGTATATTCATATTCGGTACCAAAAGAATCTTGTTTGGGGAGATAATTACAAAATGGGAACCGGTTCCACTGCTAAAATTCCATCTTGCTCCCCCTTAGGATGCACCCTTACACATTAAAGTAATCGCTTATATTGTTAGAAAAGCATTTAAATTGTTAAAATACTATGACAGATGTGAACTTGGGGTATTGTATGAAGTTATGAAGTTGTATTTAAAGGTTGCTGGAATGTGAACTGATTTGGATCTAGGACAATAGAATAATGGATTTATGTTTATTATACTGGTTTATACTGTTTTTTGACATCTCTAAATTGTAAAAGGTAAATGGAGCTAAGGAACATAACTATTGCTGAGCTACTTGAAATTGCATATAAAGTGTATTATGGCTGGAATGAAATGGGAAAACAAAAGAGCAAAATATCCCAGGCCTGTGTGCAGCTCATTGTAACTGAGAAGTTTCCCAGAGCCTCCTACTTCGTACCAGCCAGTATGCCAGCTGCGTGACCTTGGTTATATCTACACTGCACAGAAAGAAAAAACAACTGGAAAAACCTGGCTGCCCGCTTTTAAAGCAGTGAAAGGGGGGTTCTCTCTCCCCCCACTGCAGCGATGTAATACTGAATGGAGCAGTCCGAGGGTGAAGTTTAAAGGCATCCTGAGCAGACCCGTAGTTCTAATGAAACTGGACAATTAAACCAAAAATTTGTTGATAGACTTATCCTATGGTAACTAATTGTACGAGACTTCTTAGTAAATTCACCATGCTAGTTTTTGAGGACATGGGAGACAATGAAAGAAAGGCCGTTTTTTTTTGAGACAAACAGAATGCCAGATTTGGAACAAAGTTTTAATACATGAATTCTTGTATTTGCCCAAAAGTCCTATACCTCTCTTGGGTCGGGATTTGTTAAGTAAATTGTAAGCTCAAATAACGTTTTCTGAGAATTCTGTTTAGTTGCATATCCTACAAGAAGGTGCTTGGATGGTGCAGATCTGCTTGTGCAAGTGAGAAATCTTCAAGGAACTTTTGAATGCTGTATTTCCACTAGTATTAACAGCCAATGTTTTTGATAAAGCAAATACTACACTGATAGATCTGAAACAGGACTTCGATCGGGTAAGGGAAAACAATATCCAATAAATATGACAGCCGAAATGGAGTTAGAAACTTTGAGGGATGAATTTATTACAACTTTACAGTCTGACTGCATTTGATTGGACTTGCAGATTTGTCTATGAAACAACCTGTGGCTATTGTGGGACAGTATGATGAGAATGCTAACAGACTAATATACCAATTGTCACTCTGATCAAGAAAATGCAGGGATGAATTTAAGTCTTAATAGGCCATGATCCTTTTGTCATATATGTACCATTTGTGAAATTTAATTCTGATTTTTTTTTAATTTTTTATTTTATTTGTAATCTATGTCTTTGTCAATTGCACTAGCTGGTTTTCTTAACAGCACAGCTTTTGGTATGCATAAATGTAAAATGTAAATTGCTGCAGAACCTGCAAGTCTTTAACATCAGGTCATAGGCCATACTTGTATTTGGTCTGATCCTACATACTTGCACAGTTTTTGTTGATGGTTTTTGGAAGTCTCATAAAGCTGTAGTGGTTTAGCGTGAAGATAGTGATTAGCATCATTCTGTGAAAATTATTGAAAGTTCAACCCAATTAGCAGAACTTGGCACAGCTTTAAATTACTTAGAGATTTTTAAGGAGGAACCTCTAAATTTGATTTGCGATTTTGAGTACGTAGTCAAGATCCAACGCACGTATCTGATTCTGAACTGTGTTTTTGTTTTGTTTTGTTTGTTTTTTTTTTTTTTTTTTTAAATAAAAAAGGGGAATTGTCAAAAGGATTGTATGTGATGAATCACTTATATCTAAGTGGTGCAGCCTAAATTTGCCCTGTGATGAAACACTTTGTAAGTATGACCCAAAACCATGCTAAATCAGAAAGAACCTGCATTAGTTATGGTCAAATCACTAGTTAACATTCAATGGAAAAGGCCACACCAATTGATAACCTGGGGGAGAGGTTATTCTTGTGTTTTTACAGATCAAGGGCCGCAATGGTTGCCAGCACGAAACGTGAAACCTGTGTTATCTTCCTGACAATGATTGTTGCAGCTGCTGTGTTTTGGATGCCTGCACAGACAAAGACTAACATGTGGATTACTTTAGACAACATGACTGACCATCTATATGCCTAACTACGATGTCTCTGGAAAAAACGTTCCACACATGCTTGGTTGGTGTCTTCCTTGATGACTACAGCAGCATCACACGACTGTTTCAAATAGTGGTCGATGCAGAGGCATTGCAACGAACTGTAATAATACTAACACGGCACTTTGGATTAATTGTCACCTGGAAGCAGATATCGAACCACAGGAACTGGAATTGCTGGCATCTATGCCCATGGATGCTTGTATCCAGTCGGTTTGTGAAAAGTGTCAGAACAGTATACAAGAACATGAATGGATAAAACTGCAAAATGTTAATGCTACCCTTGGTGACTACAGAAATGAAACTCGGCGGTGTAATGCTTCACAGAAGAATGCAAGGGATGTCATTGATAATGTGGGACAGCGAACCTAAAACCTCCTGTATGGTGTATTCTTGATCTGTGAAGATAGAGCCTGACCAGGAATTCCTTCTAATGCTGTTGGAGGACTATGTATTTTGGGACTATTAACTCTCTTAACACCCAATGTATCTATGATAATAGATCACAGAAAAGCAAGACGAGAAAAACACTTTTTGCGTGTATATGAGTCAAAATGTGATGATAATGTAGATTATTGAGGATCAGGGTAAGGGTTTTAGGATCTCTTGTATCTAGTGTTGGCACAACTAAAGCTTTAAATACTTTAGAAAAATTAGGATGCTGGCTAGTTAAGCAAATAAACAGAACTTCTAAGGCTTTAAGTGGACTTTTGTTAGATGTAGATTCTGTAAGACATGCTACAATGCAGAATACAGTCACAGGAGACTTTTGTTATTAGCCCATGGCCATGGATGTGAGGAATTTGACGGAATGTGCTGTATGGATTTACAGAATAAGTCGAGATCCATCCACAAGGAGATTAAACAACTTACGGACCATTCACAGAAGATCAGAGAGGATGTAGGCCTCTTTGGCTTAGAGGGCCTCATGAACTGGTTTGGACTAGGAGGATGGGTAAAACGGCTTTTGCAGAGTGCTCTGGCTCTCTTAATCATAGTAGTAGTTGCATTAATATGCTTGAGTTGTGCTATATCATGTATTAAGCAGATTTTAGAGCAGACACTTGGGCAGGCTCTGCTCGTTAAAAAAAGAAAAGGGGGGAGATGTTGGGGATTGGCTCAAGGAGCACAGACATGAGTCCACCAAGCAACTGTACGAGCAGAGACCATTTTAGTTGACATAAGTAGGCCTTAGTTAGCTTGTCTATTAGGCCGTGGGAAAGGGGGGAACGGAAAAGTACTAACTAAGGCAGGGTCAGGATATCCTTGAAGAGATAAAAGTCAAAAGAATGCGGGATGCGCATAGCTAGTTAAACCCAAGTAGGTGGAGTAAGTAAATGTAACCTTTTAGTGCTTAGCCTATTAGATAGAGACAAGTATGCATAATTATGGTATTTGGTATAAATGCACGCTATCTCAGGCAATAAAGTTGAAGTATGCTTTATCACTCATATTGAGTTGGCTGCATTCTTCCTCCGTCCGCTCGGGTCTGGAACTCTGATGGGATTTCTCTCTGCAATTGGCGCCCGAACAAGGGACCTGAAGCTGCGGACAGGAACAAAAGGCGCCGGGAGAGCAGTGACCGGCGGGCAAGAGTGACCAAACACTGTGCTGCGGTGTGTCGACTCCGAATCCTGAACCGACTGAAGTTCGCCAGTGCTGGGCTACAGGAAACAAGGGCTGCAAGAGGTCTCTTAATTTAGCAAGAGGTACCGTACTATAGTGATGAATAACGGAGAAATGGATTTTTCTTTCTTTCTTTCTTTTTTTTATTTTCTTTCCTTCTTTCTTTTTTCTTTCTTTCTTTTTTCTTTCTTTCGTCTTTCTTTCTTTTTTATTCTTTCTTACTTTCTTTTCTCTATCTTTCTTTCTTTTTTTTAATTTCTTTCTTTCTTTCCTTTTTATTTCTTTCTTACATTCTTTCTTTTTTTCTTTCTTTCTTTCCTTCTTTCCTACGTTCTCTCTTTCTTTCTTTCTTTTTTCTTTCTTTCTTTCTTTCTTTCTTTCCTACTTTCTCTCTTTCTTTCTTTCTTTTTTCTTTCTTTCTTTCTTTCTTTCTTTCTTTCTTTCTTTCTTTCTTTCTTTCTTTCTTTTTTCTATCTTTCTTTCTCTTTTTCTTTCTTTCTTTCTATTTTCTTTCTTTCTTTCTTTCTTTCTTTTTTATTTCTTCTTTATTTTTTCTTTCTTACTTTCTTTCTTTTTTCTTTCTTTCTTTCCTACTTCCTCTCTTTGTTTCTTTGTTTCTTTCTTTCTTCCTTTCTTTCTTTCTTTTTTCTTTATTTTTTCTTTCTTTCTTTCTTTCTTTCTTTCTTTCTTTCTTTCTTTCTTTCTTTCTTTCTTTCTTTCTTTCTTTCTTTCTTTCTTTCTTTCTTTCTTTCTTTCTTTCTTTCTTTCCTACTTTCTTTCTCTCCTTCTTTCTTTCTTTCTTTCTTTTTCCTTCTTTCTTCTGTCTTTATTTCTTTTTTCTTTCTTTTTTTCCTCCTTTCTTTCTTTCTTTCTTTCTTTCATTCTTTCTTACTTTCTTTCTTTCTTTCCTACCTTCTCTCTTTCTTTTTTTCTTGTTTCTTTCTTTTTTCTTTCTTTCTTTTTTCTTTCTTTCATTCTTTCTTTCTTTCTTTCTTTCTCTTTTTCTGCTTTTCTATCTTTCTTTTTTCGTTCTTTCTTTCTTTCTTTTTTCCTTCTTTCTTTCTTTCCTACTTTCTTTCTTTCTTACTTTCTTTCTTTCCTACTTTCTTTCTTTTTTACTTTCTTTCTTTCCTACTTTCTCTCTTTCTTTTTTATTTTTTCTTTCTTTCTTTCTTTCTTTCTTTCTTTTAATTTCTTTCTTTCTTTTTTCTTTCTTTCTTTTTTCTTTCTTTCGTCCTTCTTTCTTTCTTTTTTCTTTCTTTCTTTCTTTCATTCCTACTTTCTTTCTTTTTTCTTTCTTTATTCTTTCTTTATTTTTTATTTCTTTCTTCTTTCTTCTTTCTTTGTTTCTTTTTTCTTTCTTTCCTTTTTCTTTCTTTCTTTCTTTCTCTCTTTCTTTCTTTCTTTCTTTTTCTTTCTTTCTTTCTTTCTTTCTTTCTTTTTTACTTTCTTTCTTTCTTTCTTTTTTTCTTTCTTTCCTACTTTCTCTCTTTCTTTCTTTCTTGTTTCTTTCTTTTTTCTCTTTCTTTCTTTCTTCTTTTCCTTCTTTCTTCCATTCTTTTTTGGATTTCTTTCTCACTTTCTTTTTTCTTTCTTTCTTTTTTCTTTCTATCTTTCTTTCTTTATTTCTTTCTTTAATACTTTCTATCTTTCTTTCATTTACCTACTTTTTTCTTGCTTTTTCTCTTTCTTTTTTCTTTCTTTCTTTCTTTTTAAATTTCTTTCTTTCTTTCCTTTTTTTTTCTTTCTTTCCTTCTTTCTCTCTTTCTTTCTTTATTCTTTTTTCTTTTTTTCTTTCTTACTTTCTTTTTTCTTTCTTTTTTCCTTTCTTTCTTTCTATTCCCTATCCTTCTTCCTATCTTTTTTTAAATTTTTTTCTTTTTACTTTCTTTCTTTTTTTTTCTTTCTTTCCTTCTTTCCTACTTTCTCTCTTTCGTTATTTATTTATTTCTTTTTTCTTTTTTTCTTTCTTACTTTATTTTTTCTTTCTTTCTTTCCTAATTTCTCTTTCTTACTTTCTTTCCTTCTTTCCTACTTTCTTTCTTTCCTACTTTCTCTCTATCTTTCTTTTTTCTTTCTTTTTTATTTTTTCTTTTTTCTTTCTGCTTTCTTTCTTTCTTTCTTTTCTTCTTTCTTTCTACTTTCTTTCATTCTTTTTTTCTGTCTTTCTTTCTTTCCTGCTTTCTTTCATACTTTCTTTCTTTCCTACTTTCTTTGTTTCTTTTTTTCCTTCTTTCTTTCATTCTCTTTTTATGTCTTGCTTTCTTTCTTTCTTTTTTTTCTTTCTTCTTTATTTTTTCTCTTTTCCTTCTTTTTTCTTTCTTTTTTCTTTCTTTTTCTTTCTTTCTTTCTTTCTTTTTTTTTCTCTCTTTCTTTCTTTCCTTCGTTCTTTCCTTTTTCTTTCTTTTTTCCTTATTATTATTTTCTTTCTTTCTTTATTTTTTTCGTTCTTTTTTCCTTCTTTCGTCTTTCTTTCTTTTTTTTTCTTTCATTATTCTTTCTTTCTTTCGTTTTTCTATCTTCATTTCATTTTTTTTAATTTCTTTCTTTCTTTCTTTCTTTTTTCTTTCTTTCTTTCTTTCTCTTTTTTCTATCTTTCTTTCTTTGCTACTTTCTCTCTTCCTTTCTTTTTTCTTTATTTTTTCTTTCTTTTTTTTTCTTATTTTAAGCTTCGTTCTTTCTTCCCTTTTTCTTTCTTTCTTTCTTTCTTCTTTCTTTCTTTCTTTTTTCTATTTTTCTTACTTACTTTTTTATTTTCATTCCTATTTTCTCTCTTTCTTTCTTTCTTTTTTCTTTCTTTCTTCTTTTCTTTCTTTCTTTTTTCCTTTTTCCTTAATTTAATTCTTTCTTTCTTTCTTTTTTTTTTATCTCCCTTTCTTTCTTTGTTTCTTTTCTTTTTTCTTTCTTTCTTTCTTTAACACTTTATTTCTTTTTTTCCTACATTATTTCTTTCCTACTTTCTTTCTTTCTTTTTTCATTCTTATTTCTTTCTTTTTTCTTTCTTTTTTCTTACTTTTTTCTTCATTTTTTTTTTCTTTTTTCTTTCTTTCCTTTTTCTTGCTTTCTTTCTTTACTTTTTTCTTCCTTTTTTCTTTCTTTCTTTCTTTTTTCTTACTTTCTCTATTCTTTCTTTATTTTCTTTATTTTTTATTTTTTAATACTTTTTTTCTTTCTTTATTTCTTACTTTCTTTCATTTTATTTTCTTTCTTTCTTCTTTCTTTCTTTCTTTTTTTCTTTTTTTCTTTCTTTTTTCTTCATTTTTTTTTCTTTTTTCTTTCTTTCCTTTTTCTTGCTTTCTTTCTTTACTTTTTTCTTCCTTTTTTCTTTCTTTCTTTCTTTCTTTTTTCTTTCTTTCTCTTTTCTTTCTTTATTTTCTTTCTTTTTTATTTTTTAATACTTTTTTCTTTCTTTATTTCTTACTTTCTTTCATTTTATTTTGTTTCTTTCTTCTTTCTTTCTTTCTTTTTTTCTTTCTTTCTTTCTTTTTCCTTTCATTCTTTTTTTCTTTCTTTCATCTTTCTTTTTTTTTTCTTTCTTCTTTCTTTCTTTTTTCTTTAATTTTTCTTTCTTTTTTTCTTAATTTGTTTCCTTTTTCTTTCTCTCTTTCATTTTTATTTCTTTCTTTCTTTCTTACTTTTTCCTTTCTTTCTTTTTTCTTTCTTTCTTTCTTTCTGTCTTTCTTTCTTTTTTTTCTTTTTTCTTTCTTTCTTTTTTCTTTTTTTTTCTTTCTTTTTCTTTCTCCTTTCTTTCTCTATTTTTTCTTTCTTTTTTCTTGTCTTTCTTTCTTTCTTTTTCTTTCATTCTTTCCTTCTTTCTTTCTTTCCTGCTTTCTTTCTTTCTTTCATTTTTCTTTCTTTCATTCTTTTTTCTTTATTTTTTCTTTCTATTTTTCTTTCTTTTGTCATTCTTTCTTTCATTATTTTTTCTTTCTTTTTTCTTTCTTTCTTTCTTTTTTCTATCTTTCTTTCTATTTTTTAATTTCTTTCTGTCTTTCTTTTTTCTTTCTTCTTTCTTTCTTTCGTTCTTTCATTTTTAATTTCTTTCTTTCTTCCTTCTTTCTTTCCTACTTTCTCTCTTTATTTCTTTCTTTCTTCTTTTTTTCTTTCTTTCTTTTTTCTTTCCCGCTTTCTTTTTTTTAATTTCTTTCTTTCTCTCTTTTTTCTATTTTTTTCTTTTTTATTTCTTTTTTTCTTTCTTTCTTCTTTCTTTCTCTCTATCTTTCATTCTTTCTTTCTTTCCTTCCTACTTTCTTTCTTTATTTCTTTCTTTATGTTTTCTTTCTTTTGTCTTTCTTTCTTTTTTTTTTGTTTTCTTCCTTTCTTTCTTTCTTTCTTTTTTGTTTCCTTTTCCTTTCTTTTTTCTTTCTTTCTTTCTTTCCTACTTTCTTTCTTTCTTAATTACTTTCTTTCTTTCTTTCATTCTTTCCTACATTCTTTTTCTTTCTTTCATTCTTTCTTTCCTAGTTTCTCTCGTTTTCTCTTTCTTTCTTTCTTTTTTTTTTTTAATTTTTCTTTCTTTCTTTCTTTCTTCCTTTCTTTCTTTCTTTCTTTCTTTTTTCTTTCATTCTTTCTTTTTTTTTTCTTTCTTTTTTTTTAATTTTCTTTCTTTCTTTCGTCTTTCTTTCTTCCGTTCTTTCTTTCCTACTTTCTTTCTTTAATTCTTTCTTTATTTCTTTCTTTATTTTTCTTTCTTTTCTTTCCTTTATTTCTTTCTTTTTTTCTTTCTTTCTTCTTTCTTTCTTCTTTCTTTCTTTTTTCTTTCTTTTATCTTTCTTTATTTATTTTTTCTTTCTTTCTTTCTTTCTTTTTTCTTTCTTTATTTGTTTCCTTCTTTCCTTCTTTCACTAAGATTTTTCTTTCATTCTTTCTATCTTTTTTCTTTCTTTCTTTTTTTTTTAAATTTCTTTGTCTCTTTCTTTCCTCTTTCTTTCATCTTTCTTTCTTTCTTTTTTCTTTCTTTCTTCTTTCTTTATTTCTTTATTACTTTCTTTCTTTCTTTCTTTTTAGTTTCTTTAATTTTTTCTTTTTTTTTCTTTCTTTCTTTATTCTTTCTTTATTTCTTTTTTTTTTATTTCTTTCTTTCTTTCTTTATTTTTTCTTTCTTTCTTTCTCCCTTTCCAACTTTCTCTCTTTTTTTCTTTCTTTCTATCTTTTTTCTTTTTTCTTTCTTTCTTTCTTCTTTCTTTCTTTCTTTCTTTTTTCTTTCTTTTTTTTTTTATTTTTTCATTGAAAAAACAAAGAAAGAAAGAAAGATAGAAAAAAGAAAGAAAGAAAATTTAAAGAAAGAAAGAAAAAAGAAAAAAAGAAAGTAGGAAAGAAAGAAAGAAAGAAGGAAAGTAGGAAAGAAAGAATGAAAGATAGATATAAAGAATGAAATAAAAAAGAAAGAGAGAAAGAAAGACGAAAGAAAGGAAAAAAAAAAGAAAAGGAAGAAAGAAGGAAAGAAGGAAGAAAGAAAGAAAAAGGAAAGAAAGAAAAAAGAAAGAAAGAAAGAAAGAAATTTTAAAATAAAGGAAGAAAGAACAAATAATAAAAAAAGAAAGAAAGAAAAAAGAAAGAGAGAAAGAAAGAAAGAAAGAAAAAATGAAGAAAGATGAAAGAAAGAAATAAAAAAGAAAGAAAAAAAGAATCAAAAAGAAAGAAAAAAGAAAGAAAGAGAGAAAGAATGAAGGAAAGTAGAAAAGAAAGAAAGAAAGTAAGAAAGTAGGAAAGAAAGAAAGAAGGAAAGAAAGAAAGAAAGAAAGTAGGAAATAAATAAAAAAAGAAAGAAAGAAGAAAGAATGAGAAAAGAAAGAAAAAGGATATTAAATTGAAAGTAAGAAAGAAAGAAAGAAAAAAGAAAGAAAGAAAGAAAGAAAGAAAGAAAGAAAGAAAGAAGGAAAGAAAGAAAGAAATTAAAAAATAAAGAACAATAGAAAAAAGAAAGAAAGAAAGAAGAAAGAAAGACATAAAGACAGAAAAAAGAGAAAGACAGAAATAAACAAAAAAGAAAGAAAGAAAAAAAAAGAAAGAAAAAAGACAGAATGAAAGGGAGAAAGTAGGAAAGAAAGAAGGAAAGAAAGATAGAAAGTAGGAAAGAAAGAAAGAAAGAAGGAAAGAAAGAAAAAAGAAAGAAAGAAAGAAAGAAAGAAAGAAAGAAGGAAAGAAAGAAAGAAATTAAAAAATAAAGAACGATAGAAAAAAGAAAGAAAGAAAGAAGAAAGAAAGACATAAAGACAGAAAAAAGAGAAAGACAGAAATAAACAAAAAAGAAAGAAAGAAAAAAAAAGAAAGAAAAAAGACAGAATGAAAGGGAGAAAGTAGGAAAGAAAGAAGGAAAGAAAGACAGAAAGTAGGAAAGAAAGAAAGAAAGAAGGAAAGAAAGAAAGAAAGAAAGAAAGAAAGAAAGAAAGAAAGAAAGAAAGAAAGAAAGAAAGAAAGAAAGTAAGTAGGAAAGAAAGAAAGAAAAAAGGAAGAAAGAAGAAAGAAAGAAAAAAAAGAAAGAAAGAAAAAAGGACAGAAATAACAAAAAAGAAAGAAAGAATGACGGAAGAAATAAAATGAAAGAAAGAAAAAAGAAAGAAAAAAAAAACTAAAAAAAAAGAAAGAAAGAAAGAATAAAAAAAGAAAGAAAGAATTAAAGAAAAAAAAGAAAGAAAAAAGAAAGAAATGAAGAAAGAAGGAGAGAAAGTAGGAAAGAAAGAAAGTAGGATATAAAGAAAAAAAGAAAGTAGGAAAGAAAGAAAGAAAGAGAGAAAGTAGGAAAGAAAGAAAAAAAGAAAGAAAGAGAGTGAGTAGGAAACAAAGAAAGAAAGTAAGAAAGTAGGAAAGAAAGAAAGGAGGAAAGGAAGAGAGAAAGAACAAAAGAAAAAAGTAGGAAAGAAAGAAAGAAAGAAAGAAAGAAATTAAAAAGAAAGTAAGTAAGTAAGTAATAAAGAAAGAATGAAGAAAGAAAAAAGAAAGAGGAAAGAAAGAAAAAAGAAGGAAAGAAGGAAGAAAGAAAGACAAAAGAAAGAAAGAAAGAAATTAAAAAGAGAAAGATAGATAGAAAAAAGAAGGAAAGAAGAAAGAAAGAAGAAAGAAAGAAAGAAAGAAGAAAGAAAGAAAGAAGAAGAAAGAAAGAAAAAAGAAAGACGAAAGAAAGGAAAAAGAAAGAAAGAAAGAAAAGAGATAGAAAGAAAGAGAGAAAGTAGGAAAGAAAGAAAGAAAGAAAGTAGGAAAGAAATAAAGTAGGAAAAAAAAGAAATAAAGTATTTAAGGAAGAAAGAAAGTAGGAAAGAAAGAAAGAAAGAAAAAAAGAAAGAAAGAAAGAAGAAAGAAAGGAAAAAGAAAGAAAGAAATTAAAAAAGAAAGAAAGAAAGAAACAAAGAAACAAAGATAGAAAGAAAAAAGAAAAAGACAGAAATAAAGAAAGAAAAAAGAAACAAAGAAAGAAAGAAAGAGAAATTAGGAAAGAAAGAAAGAAAGAAATAAAGTAGGAAAGAAACAAAGTAGGAAAGAAAGAAAGAAATAAAGAAAGAAAGAAGACGGAAAGAACAAAGAAGAAAGAAAGAACAAAGAAGAAAGAAAGAAATAAAAAAGAAAGAAAAAGAAAGAAAAAAGAAAGTAGGGAAGAAAGAAAGTAGGAAAGAAAGAAAGAAAGAAAGTATGAAAGAAAGAAAAGAAAGAAAGTAGGAAAGAAAGAAAGAAAGAAAGAAAGAAAGAAAGAAATAAAGAAAGAAAGAAAGAAAGAAAGAAAGAAGAATGAAAGAAAAAAGAAAGAAAGAAGAATGAAAGAAGAAAGAAAGAAAGAAAGAAAAAAGAAAGAAAGAAAGAAAAAAAGAAAGAAAGTTAAAAAGAAAGAAAGAAATAATGAAAGAAAGAAGAAAGAAAAAAAGAAACAAGGAAAGAAAAAAAAAAGAAAGAAAGAAGAGTGAAAAAAAAAAGAAGGAAAGAAAGAAAAAAATAAAAGGAAAAAATAAAGAAAAAGGAAGAAATAAAGAAGAATGAAAGAAAAAAGAAAGAAAGAAAGAAGGAAACAAAGAAACTAAGAAAAAAGAAAGAGAAACAAAGAAAAAAAGAAAGCAATAAAGAAAAAATTTAGAAAAAAGTAGGAAAAAAGAAAGAAAGTCAGTAGGAAATAAAGAAAGAAAGAATGAAGGAAAGAAAGAAGAAAGAAAGAAAGAAAGAAGAAACAAAGAAAGAAAGAAAAAAGAAACAAAGAAAGAAAGAAAGAAAGAAAAAATAAGAAAAAAGAAAGAAAAAGAAAGACGCAAAGAAAGAAAGAAGAAAGAAAGAAAGAAAGAAAGAAAAAAGAAAGTAAAAAAGAAAGAAAGAGAAAAATAAGAAGGAAAGAAAGAAACAAAAAAAAAAGAAAGAAAGAAAGAAAGTAGGAGAGAAAGAAAGAAAGAAATAAAAAAGAAAGAAAATAAAAAAGAAAAAAGAAAGAAAAAAGAAAGAAAAAAAAGAAAGAATGTAGGAAAGAAAGAAAGAAAATGTAGGAAGGAAAGGAAGAAAGAATGAAAGAAAGAAAGAAGAAAGAAAGAAAAAAATAAGAAAGAATGAAGCAAAGAAAGAAAAAAGAAAGAAAGAAAGAAAGAAAAAGAAATAATGACAGAAAGTAAAAAGAAAGAAAAAAGAAAGAAAGAAAGAAAGAAAGAAAAATGAAAGAAAAAAAGAAAGAAATTAAAAAAGAAAGAAAGAAAGACAGAAAGAAGGAAAGAGAGAAAGTAGGAAAGAAAGAGAGAATGAAGAAAGAAAAAAGAAAGAAAGAAAGAAAGATGAAAGGAAGGAAAAAGAAAGAAAGAAAAAAAAAAGTAGGAAATAAAAAAATAAAGAAAGAAAGAAACTAAGAAAGAAAGAAGAAAGAAAGAAAAAAGAAAGAAAAAAAGAAAGAACGAAAGAAAGAAAGAAAGAAAGAAAGAAGAAAGTAGGAAAAAAGAAAGAACGAAAGAAAAAATAGAAAAAGAGAGAAAGAAAGAAAAAAGAAAGAAAAAAGTAAGAAAAGAGAAAGAAAGAAGATAGAAAGAAAAAAGAAAGAAAAAAATTTTAAAAAAGAAAGAAAGATAGAAAAAAGAAAGAAAGAAAGAAGAAAGAAAGAAAAATAAAGAAAGAAAGTAGGAAGGAAAGATATAAAGAAAGAAAAAAAGAGAGAAAAAAGAAAAAAGAAAGAAAAAGAGAAATTAAATAAAAAAAGAAATTAAGAAAGAAAGAGGTAATGAAAGAAAGTATGAAAGAAAGTAAGAAAGAAATTAGGAAAGAAAAAAAGAAGAAAGAAATAAAAAAGAAAGAGAGAAAGTAGGAGGGAAGGAAAGAAAGCAAGAAAGAAAGAAAAAGGAAAGTAAGAAAGAAAAAAGGAAAATTAAGTAAGATAGAAAGAAAGAAAGAAAAAAAGAGGAAAGAAGGAAAGAAGAAAGAAAGAAAATAGAAAGAAAGAAAGAAAGAAAGAAAGTAATAAGAAAGAATGAAAATATAAAGAAAGAAAGAAAAAAGAAAGAAAAAAGAAAGAAAGAAAGAAGAAAGAAAGAAAGAAAGAAGAACGAAAGAACAAAGAAAGAAAGAATAAAGAAGCAAGAAAGAAAGAAGAAAGAAAGAAGAAAGAAAGAAAGAAGAAAGAAAGAAGAAAGAAAGAAGTAAGAAAGAAAGAAAGAAGAAAGAAAGAAAGAAAGAAGAAAGAAAGAAGAAAGAAAGAAGAAAACAGAAGAAAGAAAGAAAGACGAAAGAAAGAAAGACGAAAGAAAGAAAGACAAAAGAAAGACGAAAGAAAGTAAGACCAGAGATAGAAAGACGAGACAAAGAAAGAAGAAAGAAAGAAGAAAGAAAGAAAGAAGAGAGAAAGAAAGAAGAAAAAAAGAAAGAAGAAAGAAAGAAAGGAGAAAGAAAGAAAGGAGAAAGAAGAAAGAAAGAAGAAAGAAAGAAGGAAGAA
Organism: Columba livia; assembly: GCF_036013475.1. Lineage (NCBI taxonomy): Eukaryota > Metazoa > Chordata > Aves > Columbiformes > Columbidae > Columba > Columba livia. The sequence continues at coordinate 140,469 of NW_027043314.1, forward strand.
AGAAAGAATGAAGAAAGAAAGAAAGAAGAAAGACAGAAAGAAGAAAGAAAGAAGAAAGAAAGAAGAAAGAAAGAAAGAAAGAAAGAAGAAAGAAAGAAAGAAGAAAGAAAGAAGAATGAAAGAAGAAAGAAAGAAAGAAGAAAGAAAGAAAAAAAAAGCAAGACGGACGAAAGAAAGAAAGAAGAAAGAAAGAAGAAAGAAAGAAAGAAAGAAAGAAGAAAGAAAGAGGAAAAAAGAAAGAAGAAAGAAAGAAAAAAAGAAAGAAAGAAAGAAGAAAGAAAGAAGAAAGGAAGAAAGAAGAAAGAAAAAAAGAAGAAAGAAAGAAAGAAGAAAGAAAGAAGAAAGAAAGAAAGGAGAGAGAAAGAAAGAAGAAAAAAAGAAAGAAGAAAGAAAGAAAGAAGAAAGAAAGAAGAAAGAAATAAAGAAGAAAGAAAGAAAGAAGAATGAAAGAAAGAAGAAAGAAAGAAAGACAAAAGAAAGATGAAAGAAAGAAAGAAGAAAGAAGAAAGAAAGAAAGAAAGAAAGAAGAAAGAAAGAAGGAAGAAAGAAAGAAAAGAAAGAAAGAAAAAGGAAAGAAAGAAAGAAGAAAGAAAGAAGAAAAAAAGAAGAAAGAAAGAAAGAAGAAAGAAAGAAAGAAGAAAGAAAAAAGAAGAAGGAAAGAAAGAAGAAAGAAAGAAGAAAGAAAGAAAGAAGAAAGAAGGAAGGAAGAAAGAAAGAAGAAAGAAAGGAAGAAGAAAGAAAAAAAGAGGAAAGAAAGAAAGACGAAAGAAAGAAAGACGAAGGAAAGAAAGACGAGAGAAAGAAAGTCGAGAGAAAGAAAGAGGAGAGAAAGAAAGAGGAGAGAAAGAAAGACGAGAGAAAGAAAGACGAGAGAAAGAAAGACGAAAGAAAGAAAGACGAAAGAAACAGAGACGAGAGAAAGAAAGATGAGAGAAAGATAGACGAGACAAAGAAAGAAGACAGAAAGAAGAAAGAAAGAAGAAAGTAAGAAAGAAGAAAGAAGGAAAGAAGAAAGAAAGAAAAAAGAAAGAAAGAAGAAAAAGAAAGAAGAAAGACGAAAGAAAGAAAGACGAGAGAAAGAAAGAGGAGAGAAAGAAAGACGAGAGAAAGAAAGGCGAGAGAAAGAAAGAAGAAACAAAAAAAGAAGAAAGAAAGAAGAAAGAAAGAAAAAAGAAAGAAAGAAAGAAGGAAGAAAGAAAAAAGAAAGAATGAAGAAAGAAAGAAAGAAGATAGAAAGAAGAGAGAAAGAAGAAAAAAGAAAGAAGAAAGAAAGAAGAAAGAAAGAAGAAAGAAAGAAAGACGAAAGAAAGAAAGACGAGAGAAAGAAAGATGAGAGAAAGAAAGACGAGAGAAGGAAAGACGAGAGAAAGAAAGACGAGAGAAAGAAAGGCGAGAGAAAGAAAGGAGAAAGAAAGAAGAAAGAAAAAAGAAAGAAAGAAAGAAGAAAGAAAGAAAGAACAAAGAAAGAAAGTAGAAAGAAAGAAATAAGAAAGAATAAAGAAAGAAAAAAGAGAGAAGAAAGAAAGAAGAAAGAAGAAAGATAGAAGAAAGAAAGATAGAAGAAAGAAAGATAGAAAGAAGAAAGAAAGACGAGAGAAAGAAAGAAGAAAGAAAGAGAGAAGAAAGAAAGAAAGAAGAAAGAAAGAAGAAAGAAAGAAAGAAGAAAGAGAGAAGAAAGAAAGAAGAAAGAAAGAAGAAAGAAAGAAGAAAGAAAGAAGAAAAAAGAAGAAAGCAGAAAGAAAGAAGAAAGACAGAAAGAAGAAAGGAAGAAAGACGAAAGAAAGAAAGACGAGAGAAAGAAAGACGAGAGAAAGAAAGACTAGAGAAATAAAGATGAGAGAAAGAAAGATGAAAGAAAGAAAGAAGAAAGAAAGAAGAAAGAAAGAAACAAGAAAGAAAGAATTTAGAAAGAAAGAAAGAAGAAAGAAAGAAAGAAGAAAGAAAGAAAGAAGAAAGAAAGAAGAAAGAAAGAAAGAAGAAATAAAGAAAGAAGAAAGAGAGAAGAAAGAAAGAAGAAAGAAAGAAAGAAAGAAAGAAGAAAGAAAGAAGGAATAAAGGAAGAAGAAAGAAAGAAAGAAAGAATAAAGAAAGAAGAAAAAAAGAAAGAAGAAAGAAAGAAAGAAGAAAGAAAGAAGAAAGAAAGACGAAAGAAAGAAAGAAGAATGAAGAAAGAAAGAAGAAAGAAGAAAGAAAGACGAGAGAAAGAAAGAAGAAAGAAAGAAAGAAGAAAGAAAGAAAGAAGAAAGAAAGAAGGAAGAAAGTAAGAAGAAAGAAAGAAGAAAGAAAGAAAGAAGAAAGAAAGAAAGAAGAATGAAAGAAAGAAAAAAGAAAGAAGAAAAACAGAAAGAAGAAAGAAATAAGAAAGAAAGAAAGAAGAAAGAAAGAAGTAAGAACGAAGAAATAAAGAAGAAAGAAAGAAAGAAAAGAAAGAAGGAAGAAAGAAAGAAAGAAGAAAGAAAGAAGAAAGACAGAAAGAAGAAAGAAAGAAGGAAAGAAAGAAAGAAGAAAGAAAGAAAGAAAGAAGTAATAAAGAAAGAAAGAAAGAAGAAAGAAAGAAAGGAGAAAGAAAGAAGAAAGAAAGAAAGAAGAAAGAAAGGAAGGAGAATGAAAGAAAGGAGAAAGAAGAAAGAAAGAAGAAAGAAAGAAAGAAGAAAGAAAGAAAGAGGAATGAAAGAAGAGAGAAAGAAAGAAAGAAGAAGGAAATAAGAAAGAAAGAACGAAGAAAGAAAGAAAGAAAGAAGAAAGAAAGAAAGAAGAAAGGAAGAAGAAAGAAAGAAAGAAGAAAGAAAGAAAGACGAAAGAAAGAAAGATGAAAGAAAGAAAGACCTAAGAAAGAAAGACGAAAGAAAAAAAGAGGAGAGAAAGAAAGAGGAGAGAAAGAAAGATGAAAGAAAGAAAGAAGAAAGAATGAAGAAAGAAAGAAAGAAGAAAGAAAGAAAGAAGAAAGAAGAAAGAAAGAAGAAAGAAAGAAAGTAGAAAGAAAGAAGAAAGAAAGAAGGAAGAACGAAAGAAGAAAGAAAGAAGAAAAAAAGAGGAAAGAAAGAAAGACGAGAGAGAGAAAGACGAGAGAAAGAAAGAGGAGAGAAAGAAAGAAGAAAGAAAGAAAGAAAGAAAGAAAGAAGAAAGAAAGAAAGAAGAAAGAAAGAAGAAAGAAAGAAGAAAGAAGAAAGAAAGAAAGAAGAAAGAAAGAAGAAAGAAAGAAAGAAGAAAGGAAGAAAGAAAGAAGAAAGGAAGAAGAAAGAAAGAAAGATGAAAGAAAGAAAGAAGAAAGAAAGAAGAAAGAAAGAAAAAAGAAAGAAATTAAGAAGAAAGAAAGAAGAAAGAAATAAAGAAAGAAAGACGAAAGAAAGAAAGACGAGAGAAAGAAAGACGAAAGAAAGACGAGAGAAAGAAAGATGAGAGAAAGAAACACGAGAGAAAGAAAGATGAAAGAAAGTAAGAAGAAAGAAAGGAGGAAGAAAGAAAGAAGAAAGAAAGAAGAAAGAAAGAAAGAAGAAAGAAAGAAAGAAGAAAGAAAGAAAGAAGAAAGAAAGAAAGACGAAAGAAAGAAAGACGAAATAAAGAAAGATGAAAGAAAGAAAGGCGAAAGAAAGAAAGACGAGAGTAAGAAAGACGAGAGAAAGGAAGAGGAGAGAATGCAAGAGGAGAGAAAGAAAGAGAAGAGAAAGAAAGACGAGAGAAAGAAAGATGAGAGAAGGAAAGACGAGAGAAAGAAAGACGAAAGAAAGAAAGAAGAAGGAAAGAAGAAAGAAAGAAAGAAAGAAGAAAGAAAGAAAAAAGAAAGAAAGAAGAAAGAAGAAAGAAAGAAGAAAGAAAGAAAAAAGAAAGAAAGAAGATAGAAAGAATGAAGAAAGAAAGAAAGACGAAATAAAGAAAGATGAAAGAAAGAAAGACGAAAGAAAGAAAGACGAAAGAAAGAATGAAGAAAGAAAGAAGAAAGAAAGAAAGAAAGAAAGAAGAAAGGAAGAAAGAAGAAAGAAAGAAGAAAGAAATAAGAAAGAAAGAATAGAGGAAGAAAGAAGAAAGAAAGAAAGAAGAAAGAAAGAAAGAAGAAAAAAGAAGAAAGAAAGAAAGAAGAAAGAAAGAAAGGAGAGAGAAGAAAGACGAAAGAAAGAAAGACGAAAGAAAGAAAGACGAGAGAAAGAAAGCCGAGAGAAAGAAAGACGAGAGAATGAAAGACGAGAGATAGAAAGACGAGAGAAAGAAAGACAAGAGAAAGAAAGACGAGAGAATGAAAGACGAGAGAAAGAAAGACGAGAGAAAGAAAGAGGAGAGAAAGAAAGAGGAGAGAAAGAAAGACGAAAGAAAGAAAGAAGAGAGAAATAAAGAAGAAAGAAAGAAAGAAGAAAGAAAGAAAGGAGAAAGAAAGAAAGAAGAAGGAAAGAAGAAAGAGAAAAAGAAAGAAAGAAAAAAGAAAGAAAGAAGAAAGAAAAAAATGAAAGAAAGAAAGAAGAAAGAAAGAAGAAGAAAGAAAGAAAGAAAGAAGAAAGAAAGGAAGAAGAGAGAAAGAAAGAAAGAAAGAAAGAAAGAAAGAAAGAAAGAAAGAAAGAAAGAAAGAAAGAAAGAGAGAAAGAAAGAAAAAGAAAGAAAGAAAGAAAGAGAGAAAGAAAGAAAGAAAGAAAGAAAGAGAGAAAGAAGAAAGAAGAAAGAAGAAAGAAAGAAGAAAGAAAGAAAGAAGAAAGAAAGAAAGAAGATAGAAAGAAAGAAGAAAGAAGAAAGAATGAAGAAAGAAAGAAAGAAGAAAGAAAGCAAGAAGAAAGAGAGAAGAAAGACGAGAGAAAGAAAGACGAAAGAAAGAAAGAAGAAAGAAAGAAAGAAAGAATAAAGAAAGAAGAAAGAAAGAAAGAAAGAAGAAATAAACAATGAAGAAAGAAAGAAAGACGAAATAAAGAAAGATGAAAGAAAGAAATACGATAGAAAGAAAGACGAAAGAAGAAAGATGAGAGAAAGTAAGACGAGAGAAAGAAAGAATACAGAATGAAAGAGAAGAGAAAGAAAGACCAGAGAAAGAAAGACGAGAGAAAGACGAAAGAAAGAAAGACGAAAGAAAGAAAGACGAGAGAAAGAAAGACGAGAGAAAGAAAGACGAGAGAAAGAAATAGGAGTGAAAGAAAGAGGAGAGAAAGAAAGACGAGAGAAAGAAAGACGAAAGAAATAAAGAAGAAAGAAAGAAAGAAGAAAGAAAGAAGAAAGAAAGAACGAAAGAAGAAAGAACGAAAGAAGAAAGAAAGAAATAAGAAGGAAAGAAAGAAGAAAGAAGAAAGAAAGAAAGAAGAAAGAAAGAAGAAAGATAGAAAGAAGAAAGAAAGAAATAAGAAAGAAAGAAAGAAAGAAGAAAGAAAGAAAGAAGAAAGAAAGAAAGAAGAAAGAAAGAAAGAAAGAAGAAAGAATGAAAGAAGAAAGAAAAAAGAAAGAAAGAAGAAAGAAAGAATGAAGAAAGAAAGAAGGACGAAATAAAGAAAGATGAAAGAAAGAAAGACGAAAGAAAGAAAGACGAAAGAAAGAAAGACGAGAGAAAGAAAGACGAGAGAAATAAAGACGAGAGAAAGAAAGACTAGGGAAAGAAAGACGAAAGAAAGAAAGGAGAAAGAAAGAAGAAAGAAAGTAAGAAGAAAGAAAGAAAGAAGAAAGAAAGAAACAAGAAAGAAAGAAATAAGAAAGAAAGAAGAAAGAAATAAGAAAGAAAGAAGAAAGGAAGAAAGAAGAAAGAAAGAAAGAAGAAAGAAAGAAAGAAGAAAAAAAGAAGAAAGAAAGAAGAAAGAAAGAAAGGAGAGAGAAAGAAAGAAGAAAGAAAGAAAGAAGAAAGACGAAAGAAAGAAAGACGAAAGAAAGAAAGACTAGAGAAAGAAAGCCGAGAGAAAGAAAGACGAGAGAAAGAAAGACGAGAGAATGAAAGACGAGAGAAAGAAAGACGAGAGAAAGAAAGACGAGAGAATGAAAGACGAGAGAAAGAAAGACGAGAGAAAGAAAAACGAGAGAAAGAAAGAGGAGAAAAAGAAAGAAGAAAGAAATAAAGAAGACAGAAAGAAGAAAGAAAGAAAGAAGAAAGAAAGAAAGAAGAAAGAAAGAAGAAAGAAAGAAAGAGAAAAAGAAAGAAAGAAAAAAGAAAGAAAGAAGAAAGAAAAAAAGAAGAAAGAAAGAAAGAAGAAAGAAAGAAGAAGAAAGAAAGAAAGAAAGAAGAAAGGAAGGAAGAAGAAAGAAAGAAAGAAAGAAAGAAAGAAAGAAAGAAAGAAAGAAAGAAAGAAGAAAGAAGAAAGAAGAAAGAAAGAAGAAAGAAAGAAAGAAGAAAGAAAGAAAGAAGAAAGAAAGAAAGAAGAAACAAAGAAAGAAGAAAGAAAGAAGAAAGAATGAAGAAAGAAAGAAAGAAGAAAGAAAGAAAGAAGAAAAAAAGAAGAAAGACGAAAGAAAGAAAGAAGAAAGAAAGAAAGAAATAAGAAAGAAAGAAGAAAGAAAGAAGAAAGAAAGAAAGAAGAAAGAAAGAATGAAGAAAGAAAGAAAGACGAAATAAAGAAAGATGAAAGAAAGAAAGACGATAGAAAGAAAGACGAAAGAAGAAAGACGAGAGAAAGAAAGACGAGAGAAAAAAGACGACAGAATGACAGACGAGAGAAAGAAAGACCAGAGAAAGAAAGAGGAGAGAAAGACGAAAGAAAGAAAGAAGAAAGAGAGAAAGACGAGAGAAAGAAAGACGAGAGAAAAAAAGACGAAAGAAAGAAAGGAGAAAGAAAGAAGAAAGAAAGAAAGAAGAACGAAAGAAATAAGAAAGATAGAAGAAAGAAGAAAGAAAGAAAGAAGAAAGAAAGGATAAAGAAGAAAGAAAGAAGAAAGAAAGAAAAAAGAAAGAAAGAAGAAAGAAAGAAGAAAGAAAGAAGAAAGAAAGAAAGAAAGAAGAAAGAAAGAAAGAAGAAAGAAAGAAGAAAGAAGAAAGAAGAAAGAAGAAAGGAAGAAAGACGAAAGAAAGAAAGACGAGAGAAAGAAAGACGAGAGAAAGAAAGACGAGAGAAAGCAAGATGAGAGAAAGAAAGATGAAAGAAAGAAAGACGAAAGAAAGAAAGACGAAAGAAAGAAAGACGAGAGAAAGAAAGAAGAAAGAAAGAAAGAAGAAAGAAAGAAAGAAGAAAGAAAGATAGAAGGAAGAAAGAAGAAAGACAGAAGAAAGAAAGAAGCAAGAGAGAAAGAAAGAAGAAAGAAAGAAGAAAGAAAGAAAAAAGAAAGAAAGAAAGAAGAAAGAAAGAAATAAGAAAGAAAGAAATAAGAAAGAAAGAAAGAAGAAAGAAAGAAAAGAAAGAAAGAAGAAAGGAAGAAGAAAGAAAGAAAGAAGAAAGGAAGAAGAAAGAAAGAAAGAAGAAAGAAAGAAGAAAGAAAAAAGAAAGAAAGAAGAAAGAAAGAAAGAAGAAAGAAAGAAGAAAGAAAGAAAAAAGAAAGAAAGAAGAAAGAAAGAAGAAAGAAAGAAGAAAGAAAGAAAGAAGAAAGAAAGAAGAAAGAAAGAAGAAAGATAGAAGAAAGAAAGATAGAAGAAAGAAAGACGAGAGAAAGAAAGAAGAAAGAAAGAAAGAGGAAAGAAAGAAGAAAGAAAGAAAGAATAAAGAAAGAAAGAAGAAAGAAAGAAGAAAGAAAGAAGAAAGGAAGAATGAAGGAAGAAAGAAGAAAGGAAGAAAGAAGAAAGAAAGAAAGAAGAAAAAAGAAGAAAGAAAGAAAGATGAAAGAAAGAAAGGAGAGAGAAAGAAAGAAGAAAGAAAGAAAGAAGAAAGAAGAAAGACGAAAGAAAGAAAGACGAAAGAAAGAAAGACGAAAGAAAGACGAAAGAAAAAAACGAGAGAAAGAAAGCCGAGAGAAAGAAAGACTAGAGAATGAAAGACGAGAGAAAGAAAGACGAGAGAAAGAAAGACGAGAGAAAGAAAGACGAGAGAATGAAAGACGAGAAAAAGAAAGACGAGAGAAAGAAAGAGGAGAGAAAGAAAGAGGAGAGAAAGAAAGACGAGAGAAAGAAAGACGAGAGGAAGAAAGAAGAAAGAAAGAAAGAAGAAAGAAAGAAAGAAGAAAGAAAGAAAGAAGAAAGAAAGAAAGAAAAAAGGAAGAAAGAAGAAAGAAAGAAAAAAGGAAGAAAGAAGAAAGAAAGAAAAAAAAGAAAGAAAGAAAAAAAGACAGAAATAACAAAAAAGAAAGAAAGAATGACGGAAGAAATAAAATGAAAGAAAGAAAAAAGAAAGAAAAAAAAAAACTAAAAAAAAGAAAGAAAGAAAGAATAAAAAAAGAAAGAAAGAATTAAAGAAAAAAAAGAAAGAAAAAAGAAAGAAATGAAGAAAGAAGGAGAGAAAGTAGGAAAGAAAGAAAGTAGGATATAAAGAAAAAAAGAAAGTAGGAAAGAAAGAAAGAAAGAGAGAAAGTAGGAAAGAAAGAAAAAAAGAAAGAAAGAGAGTGAGTAGGAAACAAAGAAAGAAAGTAAGAAAGTAGGAAAGAAAGAAAGGAGGAAAGGAAGAGAGAAAGAACAAAAGAAAAAAGTAGGAAAGAAAGAAAGAAAGAAAGAAATTAAAAAAGAAAGTAAGTAAGTAAGTAATAAAGAAAGAATGAAGAAAGAAAAAAGAAAGAGGAAAGAAAGAAAAAAGAAGGAAAGAAGGAAGAAAGAAAGACAAAAGAAAGAAAGAAAGAAATTAAAAAGAGAAAGATAGATAGAAAAAAGAAGGAAAGAAGAAAGAAAGAAGAAAGAAAGAAAGAAAGAAGAAAGAAAGAAAGAAGAAGAAAGAAAGAAAAAAGAAAGAAAGAAAGAAAAGAGATAGAAAGAAAGAGAGAAAGTAGGAAAGAAAGAAAGAAAGAAAGTAGAAAAGAAATAAAGTAGGAAAAAAAGAAATAAAGTATTTAAGGAAGAAAGAAAGTAGGAAAGAAAGAAAGAAAGAAAAAAGAAAGAAAGAAAGAAGAAAGAAAGGAAAAAGAAAGAAAGAAATTAAAAAAGAAAGAAAGAAAGAAACAAAGAAACAAAGATAGAAAGAAAAAAGAAAAAGAGAGAAATAAAGAAAGAAAAAAGAAACAAAGAAAGAAAGAAAGAGAAATTAGGAAAGAAAGAAAGAAAGAAATAAAGTAGGAAAGAAACAAAGTAGGAAAGAAAGAAAGAAATAAAGAAAGAAAGAAGACGGAAAGAACAAAGAAGAAAGAAAGAACAAAGAAGAAAGAAAGAAATAAAAAAGAAAGAAAAAGAAAGAAAAAAGAAAGTAGGGAAGAAAGAAAGTAGGAAAGAAAGAAAGAAAGAAAGTATGAAAGAAAGAAAAGAAAGAAAGTAGGAAAGAAAGAAAGAAAGAAAGAAAGAAAGAAAGAAAGAAAGAAAGAAAGAAAGAAAGAAGAATGAAAGAAAAAAGAAAGAAAGAAGAATGAAAGAAGAAAGAAAGAAAGAAAGAAAAAAGAAAGAAAGAAAGAAAAAAAGAAAGAAAGTTAAAAAGAAAGAAAGAATGAAAGAAAGAAGAAAGAAAAAAAGAAACAAGGAAAGAAAAAAAAAGAAAGAAAGAAGAGTGAAAAAAAAAGAAGGAAAGAAAGAAAAAAAATAAAAGGAAAAAATAAAGAAAAAGGAAGAAATAAAGAAGAATGAAAGAAAAAAGAAAGAAAGAAAGAAGGAAACAAAGAAACTAAGAAAAAAGAAAGAGAAACAAAGAAAAAAAGAAAGCGATAAAGAAAAAATTTAGAAAAAAGTAGGAAAAAAGAAAGAAAATCAGTAGGAAATAAAGAAAGAAAGAATGAAGGAAAGAAAGAAGAAAGAAAGAAAGAAAGAAGAAACAAAGAAAGAGAGAAAAAAGAAACAAAGAAAGAAAGAAAGAAAGAAAAAATAAGAAAAAAAGAAAGAAAAAGAAAGACGCAAAGAAAGAAAGAAGAAAGAAAGAAAGAAAGAAAGAAAAAAGAAAGTAAAAAAGAAAGAAAGAGAAAAATAAGAGGGAAAGAAAGAAAAAAAAAAAAAAGAAAGAAAGAAAGAAAGTAGGAGAGAAAGAAAGAAAGAAATAAAAAAGAAAGAAAATAAAAAAGAAAAAAGAAAGAAAAAAGAAAGAAAAAAAAGAAAGAATGTAGGAAAGAAAGAAAGAAAATGTAGGAAGGAAAGAAAGAAAGAATGAAAGAAAGAAAGAAGAAAGAAAGAAAAAAATAAGAAAGAATGAAGCAAAGAAAGAAAAAAGAAAGAAAGAAAGAAAGAAAAAGAAATAACGACAGAAAGTAAAAAGAAAGAAAAAAGAAAGAAAGAAAGAAAGAAAGAAAAATGAAAGAAAAAAAGAAAGAAATTAAAAAAGAAAGAAAGAAAGAGAGAAAGAAGGAAAGAGAGAAAGTAGGAAAGAAAGAGAGAATGAAGAAAGAAAAAAGAAAGAAAGAAAGAAAGATGAAAGGAAGGAAAAAGAAAGAAAGAAAAAAAAAAAAGTAGGAAATAAAAAAATAAAGAAAGAAAGAAACTAAGAAAGAAAGAAGAAAGAAAGAAAAAAGAAAGAAAAAAAGAAAGAACGAAAGAAAGAAAGAAAGAAAGAAAGAAGAAAGTAGGAAAAAAGAAAGAACGAAAGAAAAAATAGAAAAAGAGAGAAAGAAAGAAAAAAGAAAGAAAAAAGTAAGAAAAGAGAAAGAAAGAAGATAGAAAGAAAAAAGAAAGAAAAAAATTTTAAAAAAGAAAGAAAGATAGAAAAAAGAAAGAAAGAAAGAAGAAAGAAAGAAAAATAAAGAAAGAAAGTAGGAAGGAAAGAAATAAAGAAAGAAAAAAAGAGAGAAAAAAGAAAAAAGAAAGAAAAAGAGAAATTAAATAAAAAAAGAAATTAAGAAAGAAAGAGGTAATGAAAGAAAGTATGAAAGAAAGTAAGAAAGAAATTAGGAAAGAAAAAAAGAAGAAAGAAATAAAAAAGAAAGAGAGAAAGTAGGAGGGAAAGAAAGAAAGCAAGAAAGAAAGAAAAAGGAAAGTAAGAAAGAAAAAAGGAAAAAGTAAGTAAGATAGAAAGAAAGAAAGAAAAAAAGAGGAAAGAAGGAAAGAAGAAAGAAAGAAAATAGAAAGAAAGAAAGAAAGTAATAAGAAAGAATGAAAATATAAAGAAAGAAAGAAAAAAGAAAGAAAAAAGAAAGAAAGAAAGAAGAAAGAAAGAAAGAAAGAAGAACGAAAGAACAAAGAAAGAAAGAATAAAGAAGCAAGAAAGAAAGAAGAAAGAAAGAAGAAAGAAAGAAAGAAGAAAGAAAGAAGAAAGAAAGAAGTAAGAAAGAAAGAAAGAAGAAAGAAAGAAAGAAAGAAAGAAGAAAGAAAGAAGAAAGAAAGAAGAAAACAGAAGAAAGAAAGAAAGACGAAAGAAAGAAAGACGAAAGAAAGAAAGACAAAAGAAAGATGAAAGAAAGAAAGACCAGAGAAAGAAAGACGAGACAAAGAAAGAAGAAAGAAAGAAGAAAGAAAGAAAGAAGAAAGAAAGAAAGACGAGAGAAAGAAAGACGAGAGAAAGAAAGACGAGAGAAAGAAAGACGAGAGAAAGAAAAATGAGAGAAAGAAAGACGAGAGAAAGAAAGACGAAAGAAAGAAAGACAAAAGAAAGAGAGACAAAAGAAAGGAAGACGAGAGAAAGAAAGACGAGAGAAAGATAGACGACAGAAAGAGAGAAGAAAGAAAGGTGAAAGAAAGAAGAAAGTAAGAAAGAAGAAAGAAGAAAGAAAGAAAGGAGAAAGAATGAAAGAAGAAAGAAAGAAGAAAGAAAGAAAGAAGAAAGAAAGAAAGAAGAAAGAAAGAAGAATGAAAGAAGAAAGAAAGAAAGAAGAAAGAAAGAAAAAAAAAGCAAGACGGACGAAAGAAAGAAAGAAGAAAGAAAGAAGAAAGAAAGAAAGAAAGAAGAAAGAAAGAGGAAAAAAGAAAGAAGAAAGAAAGAAAAAAGAAAGAAAGAAAGAAGAAAGAAAGAAGAAAGGAAGAAAGAAGAAAGAAAAAAAGAAGAAAGAAAGAAAGAAGAAAGAAAGAAGAAAGAAAGAAAGGAGAGAGAAAGAAGGAAGAAAAAAAGAAAGAAGAAAGAAAGAAAGAAGAAAGAAAGAAGAAAGAAATAAAGAAGAAAGAAAGAAAGAAGAATGAAAGAAAGAAGAAAGAAAGAAAGACAAAAGAAAGATGAAAGAAAGAAAGAAGAAAGAAGAAAGAAAGAAAGAGAGAAAGAAGAAAGAAAGAAGGAAGAAAGAAAGAAAGAAGAAAGAAAGAAAAAGGAAAGAAAGAAAGAAGAAAGAAAGAAGAAAAAAAGAAGAAAGAAAGAAAGAAGAAAGAAAGAAAGAAGAAAGAAAAAAGAAGAAGGAAAGAAAGAAGAAAGAAAGAAGAAAGAAAGAAAGAAGAAAGAAAGAAGGAAGAAAGAAAGAAGAAAGAAAGGAAGAAGAAAGAAAAAAAGAGGAAAGAAAGAAAGACGAAAGAAAGAAAGACGAAGGAAAGAAAGACGAGAGAAAGAAAGTCGAGAGAAAGAAAGAGGAGAGAAAGAAAGAGGAGAGAAAGAAAGACGAGAGAAAGAAAGACGAGAGAAAGAAAGACGAAAGAAAGAAAGACGAAAGAAACAGAGACGAGAGAAAGAAAGATGAGAGAAAGATAGACGAGACAAAGAAAGAAGACAGAAAGAAGAAAGAAAGAAGAAAGTAAGAAAGAAGAAAGAAGGAAAGAAGAAAGAAAGAAAGACGAGAGAAAGAAAGACGAGAGAAAGAAAGACGAGAGAAAGAAAGAAGAAAGAAAGAAAGAAGAAAGAAAGAAAGAAGAAAGAAAGAAAAAAGAAAGAAAGAAGAAAAAGAAAGAAGAAAGACGAAAGAAAGACGAGAGAAAGAAAGAGGAGAGAAAGAAAGACGAGAGAAAGAAAGGCGAGAGAAAGAAAGAAGAAACAAAAAAAGAAGAAAGAAAGAAGAAAGAAAGAAAAAAGAAAGAAAGAAAGAAGGAAGAAAGAAAAAAGAAAGAATGAAGAAAGAAAGAAAGAAGATAGAAAGAAGAGAGAAAGAAGAAAAAAGAAAGAAGAAAGAAAGAAAGAACAAAGAAAGAAGAAAGAAAGAAAGACGAAAGAAAGAAAGACGAGAGAAAGAAAGATGAGAGAAAGAAAGACGAGAGAAAGAAAGACGAGAGAAAGAAAGACGAGAGAAAGAAAGGCGAGAGAAAGAAAGGAGAAAGAAAGAAGAAAGAAAAAAGAAAGAAAGAAAGAAGAAAGAAAGAAAGAACAAAGAAAGAAAGTAGAAAGAAAGAAATAAGAAAGAATAAAGAAAGAAAAAAGAGAGAAGAAAGAAAGAAGAAAGAAGAAAGATAGAAGAAAGAAAGATAGAAGAAAGAAAGATAGAAAGAAGAAAGAAAGACGAGAGAAAGAAAGAAGAAAGAAAGAGAGAAGAAAGAAAGAAAGAAGAAAGAAAGAAGAAAGAAAGAAAGAAGAAAGAGAGAAGAAAGAAAGAAGAAAGAAAGAAAGAAGAAAGAAAGAAGAAAGAAAGAAGGAAAAAGAAAGAAGAAATAAAGAAAGAAGAAAGAAAGAAGAAAAAAGAAGAAAGCAGAAAGAAAGAAGAAAGACAGAAAGAAGAAAGGAAGAAAGACGAAAGAAAGAAAGACGAGAGAAAGAAAGACGAGAGAAAGAAAGACTAGAGAAATAAAGATGAGAGAAAGAAAGATGAAAGAAAGAAAGAAGAAAGAAAGAAGAAAGAAAGAAACAAGAAAGAAAGAATTTAGAAAGAAAGAAAGAAGAAAGAAAGAAAGAAGAAAGAAAGAAAGAAGAAAGAAAGAAGAAAGAAAGAAAGAAGAAATAAAGAAAGAATAAAGAGAGAAGAAAGAAAGAAGAAAGAAAGAAAGAAAGAAGAAAGAAAGAAGGAATAAAGGAAGAAGAAAGAAAGAAAGAAAGAATAAAGAAAGAAGAAAAAAAGAAAGAAGAAAGAAAGAAAGAAGAAAGAAAGAAGAAAGAAAGACGAAAGAAAGAAAGAAGAATGAAGAAAGAAAGAAGAAAGAAGAAAGAAAGACGAGAGAAAGAAAGAAGAAAGAAAGAAAGAAGAAAGAAAGAAAGACGAAAGAAAGAAGGAAGAAAGTAAGAAGAAAGAAAGAAGAAAGAAAGAAAGAAGAAAGAAAGAAGAATGAAAGAAAGAAAAAAAAAGGAGAAAAACAGAAAGAAGAAAGAAATAAGAAAGAAAGAAAGAAGAAAGAAAGAAGTAAGAACGAAGAAATAAAGAAGAAAGAAAGAAAGAAAAGAAAGAAGGAAGAAAGAAAGAAAGAAGAAAGAAAGAAGAAAGACAGAAAGAAGAAAGAAAGAAGGAAAGAAAGAAAGAAGAAAGAGAGAAAGAAAGAAGTAATAAAGAAAGAAAGAAAGAAAGAAGAAAGAAAGAAAGGAAGAAGAAAGAAGAAAGAAAGAAAGAAGAAAGAAAGGAAGGAGAATGAAAGAAAGGAGAAAGAAGAAAGAAAGAAGAAAGAAAGAAAGAAGAAAGAAAGAAAGAGGAATGAAAGAAGAGAGAAAGAAAGAAAGAAGAAGGAAATAAGAAAGAAAGAACGAAGAAAGAAAGAAAGAAAGAAGAAAGAAAGAAAGAAGAAAGAAAGAAGAAAGAAAGAAAGAAGAAAGAAAGAAAGACGAAAGAAAGAAAGATGAAAGAAAGAAAGACCTAAGAAAGAAAGACGAAAGAAAAAAAGAGGAGAGAAAGAAAGAGGAGAGAAAGAAAGATGAAAGAAAGAAAGAAGAAAGAATGAAGAAAGAAAGAAAGAAGAAAGAAAGAAAGAAGAAAGAAGAAAGAAAGAAGAAAGAAAGAAAGTAGAAAGAAAGAAGAAAGAAAGAAGGAAGAACGAAAGAAGAAAGAAAGAAGAAAGAAGAAAGAAAGAAAGAAGAAAGAAAGAAGAAAGAAAGAAAGAAGAAAGGAAGAAAGAAAGAAGAAAGGAAGAAGAAAGAAAGAAAGATGAAAGAAAGAAAGATGAAAGAAAGAAGAAAGAAAGAAAGAAGAAAGAAAGAAGAAAGAAAGAAAAAAGAAAGAAATTAAGAAGAAAGAAAGAAGAAAGAAATAAAGAAAGAAAGACGAAAGAAAGAAAGACGAGAGAAAGAAAGACGAAAGAAAGATGAGAGAAAGAAAGATGAGAGAAAGAAACACGAGAGAAAGAAAGATGAAAGAAAGTAAGAAGAAAGAAAGAAGAAAGAAAGAAAGAAGAAAGAAAGAAAGACGAAAGAAAGAAAGATGAAAGAAAGAAAGGCGAAAGAAAGAAAGACGAGAGTAAGAAAGACGAGAGAAAGGAAGAGGAGAGAATGCAAGAGGAGAGAAAGAAAGAGAAGAGAAAGAAAGACGAGAGAAAGAAAGATGAGAGAAGGAAAGACGAGAGAAAGAAAGACGAAAGAAAGAAAGAAGAAGGAAACAAGAAAGAAAGAAAGAAAGAAGAAAGAAAGAAAAAAGAAAGAAAGAAGAAAGAAGAAAGAAAGAAGAAAGAAAGAAAAAAGAAAGAAAGAAGATAGAAAGAATGAAGAAAGAAAGAAAGACGAAATAAAGAAAGATGAAAGAAAGAAAGACGAAAGAAAGAAAGACGAAAGAAAGAATGAAGAAAGAAAGAAGAAAGAAAGAAAGAAAGAAAGAAGAAAGGAAGAAAGAAGAAAGAAAGAAGAAAGAAATAAGAAAGAAAGAATAGAGGAAGAAAGAAGAAAGAAAGAAAGAAGAAAGAAAGAAAGAAGAAAAAAAGAAGAAAGAAAGAAAGAAGAAAGAAAGAAAGGAGAGAGAAAGAAAGAAGAAAGAAAGAAAGAAGAAAGAAGAAAGACGAAAGAAAGAAAGACGAAAGAACGAAAGACGAGAGAAAGAAAGCCGAGAGAAAGAAAGACGAGAGAATGAAAGACGAGAGATAGAAAGACGAGAGAAAGAAAGACAAGAGAAAGAAAGACGAGAGAATGAAAGACGAGAGAAAGAAAGACGAGAGAAAGAAAGAGGAGAGAAAGAAAGAGGAGAGAAAGAAAGACGAAAGAAAGAAAGAAGAGAGAAATAAAGAAGAAAGAAAGAAAGAAGAAAGAAAGAAAGGAGAAAGAAAGAAAGAAGAAAGAAAGAAGAAAGAGAAAAAGAAAGAAAGAAAAAAAAAAGAAAGAAGAAAGAAAAAAATGAAAGAAAGAAAGAAGAAAGAAAGAAGAAGAAAGAAAGAAAGAAAGAAGAAAGAAAGGAAGAAGAGAGAAAGAAAGAAAGAAAGAAAGAAAGAAAGAAAGAAAGAAAGAAAGAAAGAAAGAAAGAAAGAAAAAGAAAGAAAGAAAGAAAGAAAGAAAGAAAGAAAGAAAGAGAGAAAGAAGAAGGAAGAAAGAAGAAAGAAAGAAGAAAGAAAGAAAGAAAGAAGAAAGAAAGAAAGAAGATAGAAAGAAAGAAGAAAGAAGAAAGAATGAAGAAAGAAAGAAAGAAGAAAGAAAGCAAGAAGAAAGAGAGAAGAAAGACGAGAGAAAGAAAGACGAAAGAAAGAAAGAAGAAAGAAAGAAAGAAAGAAGAAAGAAAGAAGAAAGAAAGAAAGAAAGAAGAAAGAAACAATGAAGAAAGAAAGAAAGACGAAATAAAGAAAGATGAAAGAAAGAAATACGATAGAAAGAAAGACGAAAGAAGAAAGATGAGAGAAAGTAAGACGAGAGAAAGAAAGACTACAGAATGAAAGAGAAGAGAAAGAAAGACCAGAGAAAGAAAGACGAGAGAAAGACGAAAGAAAGAAAGACGAAAGAAAGAAAGACGAGAGAAAGAAAGACGAGAGAAAGAAAGAGGAGAGAAAGAAATAGGAGTGAAAGAAAGAGGAGAGAAAGAAAGAGGAGAGAAAGAAAGACGAAAGAAATAAAGAAGAAAGAAAGAAAGAAGAAAGAAAGAAGAAAGAAAGAACGAAAGAAAGAAAGAAGTAAGCAAGAAAGAAGAAAGAAAGAAGTAAGAAAGAAGAAAGAAAGAAAAAGCAAGAATGGAAGAAGGAAGAAAGAAAGAAGAAAAAATAAAGTAAGAAAAAAGAAAGAAAGAAAGAATAAAGAAAGAAAGAAGAAAGAAAGAAAGAAAGAAAGAAAGAAAGAAAGAAAGAAAGAAAGAAAGAAAGAAAGAAAGAAAGAAAGAAAGAAAGAAAGAAAGAAAGAAAGAAGGAAAAAATAAAGAAGAAAGAAAGAAGAAAGAAAGAAGAAAGAAAGAAGAGGGAAAGAAAGAAGAGAGAAAGAAGAAAGAAAGATAGAAGAAAGAATGAAGAAAGAACGTAATAAGAAAGAAAGAAGAAAGAAAGAAGACAGAAAGAAGAAAGAAAGAAGTAAGAAAGAAGAAAGAAAGAAGAAAGAAAGAGAGAAGAAAGAAATAAGAAAAAGTAAAAAGAAAGGAAGAAGTAAGAAAGAAAGAAGAAAGAAAGAAAGAAGTAAGAAAAATAAAGAAAGAAAGAAGAAAGAGAGAAAGTAGAAAGAAAGAAGACAGAAAGAAAAAATAAAGAAGAAAGAAAGAAAAAAGAAAGGAGAAAGAAAGAAAGAAGAATGAAAGAAGAAAGAAAGAAGAAAGAAAGAAAGAAGAAAGAAAGAAAGAAGACAGAAAGAAGTAAGAAAGAAGTAAGAAAGGAAGAAGAAAGGAAGAAAGAAGAATGAAAGAAAGAAGAAAGAAAGAAGAAAGAAAGAAGAAAGAAAGAAGAAAGAAATAAGAAAGATAGAAGAAAGAAAGAAAGAAGAAAAAGAAAGAAGTAAGAAAGAAAGAAGAAAGAAAGAAGTAAGAAAGAAGTAAGAAAGAAAGAAGAAAGAAAGAAGAAAGAAAGAAGAAAGAAGAAAGAAAGAAAGAAAGAAGTAAGAAAAAAGAAAGAAAGAACAAAGAAAGAAAGAAAGTAGAAAGAAAGAAGACAGAAAGAAAAAATAAAGAAGAAAGAAAGAAAAAAGAAAGAAGAAACAAAGAAAGAAGAATGAAAGAAGAAAGAAAGAAGAAAGAAAGAAAGAAGAAAGAAAGAAGTAAGAAAGAAGTAAGAAAGGAAGAAGAATGAAAGAAAGAAGTAAGAAAGAAAGAAGAAATAAAGAAGAAAGAAGAAAGAAAGAAGAAAGAAAGAAGAAAGAACGATAGAAGAAAGAAAGAAGAAATAAAAAAGAAAGAAAGAAGAAAGAAAGAAGAAAGAAAGAAGAAAAAATAAAGTAAGAAAAAAGAAACAGAGAAAGAATAAAGAAAGAAAGAAAAAAGAAAGAAAGAAAGAAAGAAAAAATAAAGAAGTAAGAAAGAAGAAAGAAAGTAGAAAGAAAGAAAGAAGTAAGAAAGGAAGAAGAAAGAAAGAAAGAAGTAAGAAAGAAGAATGAAAGAAAGAAGAAAGAAAGAAGAAAGAAGAAAGAAAGAAGAGAGAAGTAAGAAAGAAAGAAGAAAGAAAGAAGTAAGAAAGAAGAAAGTAAGGAGAAAGAAAAATGAAAGAAGAAAGAAAGAAGAAAGAAAGAAGAAAGATAGATGAGAGAAAGAAAGAAGAAAAAGAAATTAGTAAGAAAGAAAGAAGAAAGAAAGAAGTAAGAAAGAAGTAAGAAAGAAAGAAGAAAGAAAGAAGAAAGAAAGAAGAAAGAAAGAAGAAAGAAAGAAAGAAGAAAGAAAGAAAGAAGAAAGAAAGAAAGAAGAAAGAAAGAAAGAAGAAAGAAAGAAGTAAGAAAGAAGAAAGAAAGAAGAAAGGAAGAAGTAAGAAAGAAGAAAGAAAGAATAAAAAAAGAAAGAAAGAAGAAAGAAAGAAGACAGAAAGAAGAAAGAAAGAAGAAAGAAGAAAAAGAAAGAAGAAAGAAAGAAAGAAGAAAGAGAGAAAGAAGAAAGAAAGAAAGAAGCAAGAAAGAAAGAAGCAAGAAAGAAAGAAGTAAGCAAGAAAGAAGAAAGACAGAAGAAAGAAAGAGAGAAGAAAGAAAGAGAGAAGAAAGAAAGGAAGAAGAAAGAGGAAAGAAAGAAGAAAGAAAGAAGTAAGAAAGGAGTAAGAAAAAAAGAAGAAAGAAAGAAGAAAGAAGAAAGAAAGAAGCAAGAAAGAAGAAAGAAAGACAGAAGAAAGAAAGAAGAAAGAAAGAAGAAAAAAGAAAGAAAGAAGAAAGAAAGAGGAAAGAAAGAAGAAAGAAAGAATAAAGAAAGAAAGAAGAAAGAAACAAAGAAGAAAGAAAGAAGAAAGAAAGAAGAAAGAAGAAAGAAAGAAGAAAGAAAGAAAGAAGAAAGAAAGAGGAAAGAAAGAAGAAAGAAAGAAGTAAGGAAGAAGTAAGAAAGAAAGAATGAAGAAAGTAAGAAGAAAGAAAGAAGAAAGAAAGAAAGAAGAAAGAAAGAAAGAAGAAATAAAGTAGAAAGAAAGAAAGAAGAAATAAAGAAAGAAGGAAGAAAGAAAGAAAGAAAGAAGAAAGAAAGCAGAAAGAAAGAAAGAAAGAAGAAAAAGAAAGAAGAAAGAAAGAAAGAAGTAAGAAAGAAAGAAGAAAGAAAGAGAGAAGAAAGAAAGAAGAAGGAAAGAAGAAAGAAAAAGAAAGAAAGATGAAAGAAAGAAGAAAGATAGAAGAAAGAAAGAAAGAAGAAGGAAAGAAAGAAAGAAGAAAGAAAGAATTAAGAAAGAAGTAAGAAAGAAAGAAAGGAAGAAGTAAAAAAGAAGAAAGATGGAATAAAGAAAGAATAAGAAAGAAAGAAAGAAGAAAGAAAGTAGAAAGAAAGAAAGAAGAAAGGAAGAAGTAAGAAAGAAGAAAGAAAGAAGAAAGAAAGAAGTAAGAAAGAAGAAAGATGAAAGAAAGAAAGAAGATAGAAGAAAGAAAGAAGAAAGAAAGAAAGAAGAAAGAAGAAAGAAGGAAGAAATGAAGAAGTAAGAAAGAAGAAAGAAAGAAGAAAGAAAGAAATGAGAAAGGTAGAAGAAAGAAAGAAAGAAGAAAGAAGAAAGAAAGAAGAAAGGAAGAAGTAAGAAAGAAAAAAGAAAGAAGAAAAAAGAAAGAAGAAAGAAAGAAAGAAGAAAGAAAGAAGTAAGAAAGAAGAAATAAAGAAGAAAGGAAGAAGTAAGAAAGAAGAAAGAAAGAAGAAAGAAAGAAAGAAAGAAGAAAGAAGAAAGAAAGAAGAAAGAAAGAAGTAAGAAAGAAGAAAGAAAGAAGAAAGGAAGAAGTAAGAATTAAGAAAGATAGAAGAAAGAAAGAAAGAACAAAGAAGAAAGAAAGAAGAAAGGAAGAATTAAGGAAGAAGAAAGAAAGAAGAAAGAAAGATAGTAGAAAGAAAGAAGAAAGAAAGAAGAAAGAAAGAAGTAAGAAAGAAGAAAGATAGAAGAAAGAAAGAAAGAAGAAACAAGAAAGATAGAAGAAAAAAAGAAGTGAGAAAGAAGAAAGAAAGAAGAAAGAGAGAAAGAAGAAAGAAAGAAAGAAGCAAGAAAGAAAGAAGCAATAAAGAAAGAAGTAAGCAAGAAAGAAGAAAGATAGAAGAAAGAAAGAAAGAAGAAAGAAAGAGAGAAGAAAGAAAGGAAGAAGAAAGAGGAAAGAAAGAAGAAAGAAAGAAGTAAGAAAGGAGTAAGAAAGAAAGAAGAAAGAAAGAATAAAGAAAGAAGAAAGAAAGAAGAAAGAAACAAAGAAGAAAGAAAGAAGAAAGAAAGAAGAAAGAAGAAAGAAAGAAGAAAGACTGACAGAAGAAAGAATGAAGAAAGAAAGAAAGAGAATGAAAGAAGAAAGAAAGAAGTAAGAAAGAAAGAAGTAAGAAAGAAAGAAGAAAGAAGGAAGTAAGAAAGAAGTAAGAATGAAGAAAGAAAGAAGAAAGAAGAAAGAAGAAAGAAAGAAAGAAAGAAGAAAGAAAGAAGAAAGAAGAAAGAAAGAAGTAAGAAAGAAAGAAGAAAGAAAGAAGACAGAAAGAAGAACGAAAGAAGAAAGAAATAAGTAAGATAGAAAGAAGAATGAAATAAGAAAGAAAAAAGAAAGAAAGAAAGAGGAAAGATGAAGAAAGAAAAAAGAAAAGAAGAAGTAAGAAAGAAGAAAGGAAAAAAGAAAAAAGAATTGAAGAAAGAAGGAAAGAAAGAAAGAAAGAAAGAAAGAAAGAAAGAAAGAAAGAAAGAAAGAGAAAGAAAGAAAGAAAGAAAGAAAGAAAGAAAGAAAGAAAGAAAGAAAGAAAGAAGAAAGAAAGAAGAAAGAAGAAAGAAACAAGAAAGAAAGAAGAAAGGAAGAAAGAAGAAAGAAAGAAAGAAAGAAAGAAGAATGAAAGAAAGAAGTAAGAAAGAAAGAAGAAAGAAAGAAGAAAGAAAAAAGAAAGAAAGAAAGGGGAAAGAAAGAAGTAAGCAAGAAAGAAGAAAGAAAGAAGTGAGAAAGAAGAAAGATAGAAGAAAGAATGAAAGAAGAAAGAAAGAAAAAGAAAGAAGAAAGAAAGAAAGAAGAAGGAAAGAAAATAGAAGAAAGAAAGAATAAAGAAAAAAGTAAATAAGAAGAAAGAAAGAAGAAAGAAAGAAGTAAGAAAGAATAATGAAAGCATAAATAAAGAAAGAAAGAAGAAAGAAGAAAGAAAGAAGAAAGAAAAAAAGAAAGAAGAAAGAAAGAAGAAGGAAAAAAGAAAGAAAAAAGAAAGAAAGAAGAAAAAGAAAGAAGAAAGAAAGGAAGAAGTAAGAAAGAAGAAAGAAAGAAAGAAGCAAGAAAGAAAGAAGTAAGCAAGAAAGAAGAAAGAAATAAGTAAGAAAGAAGAAAGATAGCAGAAAGAATGAAAGAAGGAAGAAAGAAAGAATAAAGAAAGAAAGAAGAAAGAGGAAAGAAAGAAGAAAGAAAGAAGTAAGAAAGAAGTAAGAAAGAAAGAAGTAAGAATGAAAGAAGAAAGAAAGAAGTAAGGAAAAAGTAAGAAAGAAAGAAGAAAGAAAAAAGAAAGAAAGAAGAAAGAAAGAAGAAAGAAAGAAAGAAGAAAGGAAGAAAGAAAGAAGAAAGGAAGAAGAAAGAAAGAAAGATGAAAGAAAGAAAGATGAAAGAAAGAAGAAAGAAAGAAAGAAGAAAGAAAGAAGAAAGAAAGAAAAAAGAAAGAAATTAAGAAGAAAGAAAGAAGAAAGAAATAAAGAAAGAAAGACGAAAGAAAGAAAGACGAGAGAAAGAAAGACGAAAGAAAGATGAGAGAAAGAAAGATGAGAGAAAGAAACACGAGAGAAAGAAAGATGAAAGAAAGTAAGAAGAAAGAAAGAAGAAAGAAAGAAAGAAGAAAGAAAGAAAGACGAAAGAAAGAAAGATGAAAGAAAGAAAGGCGAAAGAAAGAAAGACGAGAGTAAGAAAGACGAGAGAAAGGAAGAGGAGAGAATGCAAGAGGAGAGAAAGAAAGAGAAGAGAAAGAAAGACGAGAGAAAGAAAGATGAGAGAAGGAAAGACGAGAGAAAGAAAGACGAAAGAAAGAAAGAAGAAGGAAACAAGAAAGAAAGAAAGAAAGAAGAAAGAAAGAAAAAAGAAAGAAAGAAGAAAGAAGAAAGAAAGAAGAAAGAAAGAAAAAAGAAAGAAAGAAGATAGAAAGAATGAAGAAAGAAAGAAAGACGAAATAAAGAAAGATGAAAGAAAGAAAGACGAAAGAAAGAAAGACGAAAGAAAGAATGAAGAAAGAAAGAAGAAAGAAAGAAAGAAAGAAAGAAGAAAGGAAGAAAGAAGAAAGAAAGAAGAAAGAAATAAGAAAGAAAGAATAGAGGAAGAAAGAAGAAAGAAAGAAAGAAGAAAGAAAGAAAGAAGAAAAAAAGAAGAAAGAAAGAAAGAAGAAAGAAAGAAAGGAGAGAGAAAGAAAGAAGAAAGAAAGAAAGAAGAAAGAAGAAAGACGAAAGAAAGAAAGACGAAAGAAAGAAAGACGAGAGAAAGAAAGCCGAGAGAAAGAAAGACGAGACAATGAAAGACGAGAGATAGAAAGACGAGAGAAAGAAAGACAAGAGAAAGAAAGACGAGAGAATGAAAGACGAGAGAAAGAAAGACGAGAGAAAGAAAGAGGAGAGAAAGAAAGAGGAGAGAAAGAAAGACGAAAGAAAGAAAGAAGAGAGAAATAAAGAAGAAAGAAAGAAAGAAGAAAGAAAGAAAGGAGAAAGAAAGAAAGAAGAAAGAAAGAAGAAAGAGAAAAAGAAAGAAAGAAAAAAAAAAGAAAGAAGAAAGAAAAAAATGAAAGAAAGAAAGAAGAAAGAAAGAAGAAGAAAGAAAGAAAGAAAGAAGAAAGAAAGGAAGAAGAGAGAAAGAAAGAAAGAAAGAAAGAAAGAAAGAAAGAAAGAAAGAAAGAAAGAAAGAAAGAAAGAAAAAGAAAGAAAGAAAGAAAGAAAGAAAGAAAGAAAGAAAGAAAGAGAGAAAGAAGAAGGAAGAAAGAAGAAAGAAAGAAGAAAGAAAGAAAGAAAGAAGAAAGAAAGAAAGAAGATAGAAAGAAAGAAGAAAGAAGAAAGAATGAAGAAAGAAAGAAAGAAGAAAGAAAGCAAGAAGAAAGAGAGAAGAAAGACGAGAGAAAGAAAGACGAAAGAAAGAAAGAAGAAAGAAAGAAAGAAAGAAGAAAGAAAGAAGAAAGAAAGAAAGAAAGAAGAAAGAAACAATGAAGAAAGAAAGAAAGACGAAATAAAGAAAGATGAAAGAAAGAAATACGATAGAAAGAAAGACGAAAGAAGAAAGATGAGAGAAAGTAAGACGAGAGAAAGAAAGACTACAGAATGAAAGAGAAGAGAAAGAAAGACCAGAGAAAGAAAGACGAGAGAAAGACGAAAGAAAGAAAGACGAAAGAAAGAAAGACGAGAGAAAGAAAGACGAGAGAAAGAAAGAGGAGAGAAAGAAATAGGAGTGAAAGAAAGAGGAGAGAAAGAAAGAGGAGAGAAAGAAAGACGAAAGAAATAAAGAAGAAAGAAAGAAAGAAGAAAGAAAGAAGAAAGAAAGAACGAAAGAAAGAAAGAAGTAAGCAAGAAAGAAGAAAGAAAGAAGTAAGAAAGAAGAAAGAAAGAAAAAGCAAGAATGGAAGAAGGAAGAAAGAAAGAAGAAAAAATAAAGTAAGAAAAAAGAAAGAAAGAAAGAATAAAGAAAGAAAGAAGAAAGAAAGAAAGAAAGAAAGAAAGAAAGAAAGAAAGAAAGAAAGAAAGAAAGAAAGAAAGAAAGAAAGAAAGAAAGAAAGAAGGAAAAAATAAAGAAGAAAGAAAGAAGAAAGAAAGAAGAAAGAAAGAAGAGGGAAAGAAAGAAGAGAGAAAGAAGAAAGAAAGATAGAAGAAAGAATGAAGAAAGAACGTAATAAGAAAGAAAGAAGAAAGAAAGAAGACAGAAAGAAGAAAGAAAGAAGTAAGAAAGAAGAAAGAAAGAAGAAAGAAAGAGAGAAGAAAGAAATAAGAAAAAGTAAAAAGAAAGGAAGAAGTAAGAAAGAAAGAAGAAAGAAAGAAAGAAGTAAGAAAAATAAAGAAAGAAAGAAGAAAGAGAGAAAGTAGAAAGAAAGAAGACAGAAAGAAAAAATAAAGAAGAAAGAAAGAAAAAAGAAAGGAGAAAGAAAGAAAGAAGAATGAAAGAAGAAAGAAAGAAGAAAGAAAGAAAGAAGAAAGAAAGAAAGAAGACAGAAAGAAGTAAGAAAGAAGTAAGAAAGGAAGAAGAAAGGAAGAAAGAAGAATGAAAGAAAGAAGAAAGAAAGAAGAAAGAAAGAAGAAAGAAAGAAGAAAGAAATAAGAAAGATAGAAGAAAGAAAGAAAGAAGAAAAAGAAAGAAGTAAGAAAGAAAGAAGAAAGAAAGAAGTAAGAAAGAAGTAAGAAAGAAAGAAGAAAGAAAGAAGAAAGAAAGAAGAAAGAAGAAAGAAAGAAAGAAAGAAGTAAGAAAAAAGAAAGAAAGAACAAAGAAAGAAAGAAAGTAGAAAGAAAGAAGACAGAAAGAAAAAATAAAGAAGAAAGAAAGAAAAAAGAAAGAAGAAACAAAGAAAGAAGAATGAAAGAAGAAAGAAAGAAGAAAGAAAGAAAGAAGAAAGAAAGAAGTAAGAAAGAAGTAAGAAAGGAAGAAGAATGAAAGAAAGAAGTAAGAAAGAAAGAAGAAATAAAGAAGAAAGAAGAAAGAAAGAAGAAAGAAAGAAGAAAGAACGATAGAAGAAAGAAAGAAGAAATAAAAAAGAAAGAAAGAAGAAAGAAAGAAGAAAGAAAGAAGAAAAAATAAAGTAAGAAAAAAGAAACAGAGAAAGAATAAAGAAAGAAAGAAAAAAGAAAGAAAGAAAGAAAGAAAAAATAAAGAAGTAAGAAAGAAGAAAGAAAGTAGAAAGAAAGAAAGAAGTAAGAAAGGAAGAAGAAAGAAAGAAAGAAGTAAGAAAGAAGAATGAAAGAAAGAAGAAAGAAAGAAGAAAGAAGAAAGAAAGAAGAGAGAAGTAAGAAAGAAAGAAGAAAGAAAGAAGTAAGAAAGAAGAAAGTAAGGAGAAAGAAAAATGAAAGAAGAAAGAAAGAAGAAAGAAAGAAGAAAGATAGATGAGAGAAAGAAAGAAGAAAAAGAAATTAGTAAGAAAGAAAGAAGAAAGAAAGAAGTAAGAAAGAAGTAAGAAAGAAAGAAGAAAGAAAGAAGAAAGAAAGAAGAAAGAAAGAAGAAAGAAAGAAAGAAGAAAGAAAGAAAGAAGAAAGAAAGAAAGAAGAAAGAAAGAAAGAAGAAAGAAAGAAGTAAGAAAGAAGAAAGAAAGAAGAAAGGAAGAAGTAAGAAAGAAGAAAGAAAGAATAAAAAAAGAAAGAAAGAAGAAAGAAAGAAGACAGAAAGAAGAAAGAAAGAAGAAGAAGAAGAAAAAGAAAGAAGAAAGAAAGAAAGAAGAAAGAGAGAAAGAAGAAAGAAAGAAAGAAGCAAGAAAGAAAGAAGCAAGAAAGAAAGAAGTAAGCAAGAAAGAAGAAAGACAGAAGAAAGAAAGAGAGAAGAAAGAAAGAGAGAAGAAAGAAAGGAAGAAGAAAGAGGAAAGAAAGAAGAAAGAAAGAAGTAAGAAAGGAGTAAGAAAAAAAGAAGAAAGAAAGAAGAAAGAAGAAAGAAAGAAGCAAGAAAGAAGAAAGAAAGACAGAAGAAAGAAAGAAGAAAGAAAGAAGAAAAAAGAAAGAAAGAAGAAAGAAAGAGGAAAGAAAGAAGAAAGAAAGAATAAAGAAAGAAAGAAGAAAGAAACAAAGAAGAAAGAAAGAAGAAAGAAAGAAGAAAGAAGAAAGAAAGAAGAAAGAAAGAAAGAAGAAAGAAAGAGGAAAGAAAGAAGAAAGAAAGAAGTAAGGAAGAAGTAAGAAAGAAAGAATGAAGAAAGTAAGAAGAAAGAAAGAAGAAAGAAAGAAAGAAGAAAGAAAGAAAGAAGAAATAAAGTAGAAAGAAAGAAAGAAGAAATAAAGAAAGAAGGAAGAAAGAAAGAAAGAAAGAAGAAAGAAAGCAGAAAGAAAGAAAGAAAGAAGAAAAAGAAAGAAGAAAGAAAGAAAGAAGTAAGAAAGAAAGAAGAAAGAAAGAGAGAAGAAAGAAAGAAGAAGGAAAGAAGAAAGAAAAAGAAAGAAAGATGAAAGAAAGAAGAAAGATAGAAGAAAGAAAGAAAGAAGAAGGAAAGAAAGAAAGAAGAAAGAAAGAATTAAGAAAGAAGTAAGAAAGAAAGAAAGGAAGAAGTAAAAAAGAAGAAAGATGGAATAAAGAAAGAATAAGAAAGAAAGAAAGAAGAAAGAAAGTAGAAAGAAAGAAAGAAGAAAGGAAGAAGTAAGAAAGAAGAAAGAAAGAAGAAAGAAAGAAGTAAGAAAGAAGAAAGATGAAAGAAAGAAAGAAGATAGAAGAAAGAAAGAAGAAAGAAAGAAAGAAGAAAGAAGAAAGAAGGAAGAAATGAAGAAGTAAGAAAGAAGAAAGAAAGAAGAAAGAAAGAAATGAGAAAGGTAGAAGAAAGAAAGAAGAGAAAGAAGAAAGAAAGAAGAAAGGAAGAAGTAAGAAAGAAAAAGAAAGAAGAAAAAAGAAAGAAGAAAGAAAGAAAGAAGAAAGAAAGAAGTAAGAAAGAAGAAATAAAGAAGAAAGGAAGAAGTAAGAAGAAGAAAGAAAGAAGAAAGAAAGAAAGAAAGAAGAAAGAAGAAAGAAAGAAGAAAGAAAGAAGTAAGAAAGAAGAAAGAAAGAAGAAAGGAAGAAGTAAGAATTAAGAAAGATAGAAGAAAGAAAGAAAGAACAAAGAAGAAAGAAAGAAGAAAGGAAGAATTAAGGAAGAAGAAAGAAAGAAGAAAGAAAGATAGTAGAAAGAAAGAAGAAAGAAAGAAGAAAGAAAGAAGTAAGAAAGAAGAAAGATAGAAGAAGAAGAAAGAAAGAAGAAACAAGAAAGATAGAAGAAAGAAAAAGAAGTGAGAAAGAAGAAAGAAAGAAGAAAGAGAGAAAGAAGAAAGAAAGAAAGAAGCAAGAAAGAAAGAAGCAATAAAGAAAGAAGTAAGCAAGAAAGAATAAAGATAGAAGAAAGAAAGAAAGAAGAAAGAAAGAGAGAAGAAAGAAAGGAAGAAGAAAGAGGAAAGAAAGAAGAAAGAAAGAAGTAAGAAAGGAGTAAGAAAGAAAGAAGAAAGAAAGAATAAAGAAAGAAGAAAGAAAGAAGAAAGAAACAAAGAAGAAAGAAAGAAGAAAGAAAGAAGAAAGAAGAAAGAAGAAGAAAGACTGACAGAAGAAAGAATGAAGAAAGAAAGAAAGAGAATGAAAGAAGAAAGAAAGAAGTAAGAAAGAAAGAAGTAAGAAAGAAAGAAGAAAGAAGGAAGTAAGAAAGAAGTAAGAATGAAGAAAGAAAGAAGAAAGAAGAAAGAAGAAAGAAAGAAAGAAAGAAGAAAGAAAGAAGAAAGAAGAAAGAAAGAAGTAAGAAAGAAAGAAGAAAGAAAGAAGACAGAAAGAAGAACGAAAGAAGAAAGAAATAAGTAAGATAGAAAGAAGAATGAAATAAGAGAAAGAAAAAGAAAGAAAGAAGAGGAAAGATGAAGAAAGAAAAAAGAAAAGAAGAAGTAAGAAAGAAGAAAGGAAAAAAGAAAAAAGAATTGAAGAAAGAAGGAAAGAAAGAAAGAAAGAAAGAAAGAAAGAAAGAAAGAAAGAAAGAAAGAGAAAGAAAGAAGAAAGAAAGAAAGAAAGAAAGAAAGAAAGAAAGAAAGAAAGAAGAAAGAAAGAAGAAAGAAGAAAGAACAAGAAAGAAAGAAGAAAGGAAGAAAGAAGAAAGAAAGAAAGAAAGAAAGAAGAATGAAAGAAAGAAGTAAGAAAGAAAGAAGAAAGAAAGAAGAAAGAAAAAAGAAAGAAAGAAAGGGGAAAGAAAGAAGTAAGCAAGAAAGAAGAAAGAAAGAAGTGAGAAAGAAGAAAGATAGAAGAAAGAATGAAAGAAGAAAGAAAGAAAAAGAAAGAAGAAAGAAAGAAAGAAGAAGGAAAGAAAATAGAAGAAAGAAAGAATAAAGAAAAAAGTAAATAAGAAGAAAGAAAGAAGAAAGAAAGAAGTAAGAAAGAATAATGAAAGCATAAATAAAGAAAGAAAGAAGAAAGAAGAAAGAAAGAAGAAAGAAAAAAAGAAAGAAGAAAGAAAGAAGAAGGAAAAAAGAAAGAAAAAAGAAAGAAAGAAGAAAAAGAAAGAAGAAAGAAAGGAAGAAGTAAGAAAGAAGAAAGAAAGAAAGAAGCAAGAAAGAAAGAAGTAAGCAAGAAAGAAGAAAGAAATAAGTAAGAAAGAAGAAAGATAGCAGAAAGAATGAAAGAAGGAAGAAAGAAAGAATAAAGAAAGAAAGAAGAAAGAGGAAAGAAAGAAGAAAGAAAGAAGTAAGAAAGAAGTAAGAAAGAAAGAAGTAAGAATGAAAGAAGAAAGAAAGAAGTAAGGAAAAAGTAAGAAAGAAAGAAGAAAGAAAAAAGAAAGAAAGAAGAAAGAAAGAAGAAAGAAAGAAAGAAGAAAGAAATATAGAAAGAAAGAAAGAA
Organism: Columba livia; assembly: GCF_036013475.1. Taxonomy (NCBI): domain Eukaryota; kingdom Metazoa; phylum Chordata; class Aves; order Columbiformes; family Columbidae; genus Columba; species Columba livia. Next base: position 169,124 of record NW_027043314.1, read on the forward strand.
GAAAGAAAGAAAGAGGTAAGAAAGAAAGAAGTCAGCAAGAAAGAAGAAAGAAATAAGTAAAAAAGAAGAAAGATAGAAGAAAGAAAGAAAGAAGAAAGAAAGAAGGAGAAAGAAAATAGAAGAAAGAAAGAAAGAAGAAAGAAAGAAAGAAGCAAGCAAGAAAGAAGTCAGCAAGAAAGAAGAAAGAAAGAAGTAAGAAAGAAGAAAGATAGAAGAAAGAAATAAAGAAGAAAGAAAGAAAGAAGAAAGAGGAAAGAAAGAAGAAAGAAAGAAGTAAGAAAGAAGTAAGAAAGAAAGAATAAAGAAAGAAGGAAGAAGAAAGAAAGAAGAAAGAAAGAAGAAAGGAAGAAAGAAGAAAGAAAGAAGAAATAAAGAAGAAAGAAAGAAGAAAGAAAGAAGAGAGAAAGAAAGAAGAATGAAAGAAAGAAGAAAGAAAGAAAGAAGCAAAAAAGAAGGAAGAAAGAAAGAAAGAAGAAAGAAAGAAGAAAGAAAGAGAGAAGAAAGAAAGAAGAAAGAAAGAAGAAAGAAAGAGGAAAGAAAAAAGAAATAAAGAAGTAAGAAAGAAAGAAGTAAGAATGAAAGAAGAAAGAAAGAAGTAAGAAAGAAGTAAGAACGAGAGAAGAATGAAAAAAGAAAGAAAGAAGAAAGAAAGAAGAAAGAATGAAAGAAGAAAGAAAGAAAGAAAGAAGAAAGAAAGAAGAAAGAAAGAAAGAAGAAAGAAAGAAGTAAGAAAGAAAGAAGAAATAAAGAAGAAAGAAGAAAGAAAGAAGAAAGAAAGAAGAAAGAACGATAGAAGAAAGAAAGAAGAAATAAGAAAGAAAGAAAGAAGAAAGAAAGAAGAAAGAAAGAAGAAAAAATAAAGTAAGAAAAAAGAAAGAGAGAAAGAATAAAGAAAGAAAGAAGAAAGAAAGAAAGAAAGAAAGAAAGAAAAAATAAAGAAGAAAGAAAGAAGAAAGAAAGAAGAAAGAAAGAAAGGAGTAAGAAAAAAGAAAGAAAGAAGAAAGAAAGAAAGTAGAAAGAAAGAAGACAGAAAGAAAAAATAAAGAAGAAAGAAAGAAAAAGAAAGAAGAAAGAAAGAAAGAAGAATGAAAGAAGAAAGAAAGAAGAAAGAAAAAAAGAAGAAAGAAAGAAGTAAGAAAGAAGTAAGAAAGGAAGAAGAAAGAAAGAAAGAAGTAAGAAAGAAGAATGAAAGAAAGAAGAAAGAAAGAAGAAAGAAAGAAAGAAGAAAGAAGAAAGAAGGAAGAAATGAAGAAGTAAGAAAGAAGAAAGAAAGAAGAAAGAAAGAAATAAGAAAGGTAGAAGAAAGAAAGAAAGAAGAAAGAAGAAAGAAAGAAGAAAGGAAGAAGTAAGAAAGAAGAAAGATAGAAGAAAGAAAGAAAGAAGAAAGAAAGAAAGAAGAAAGAAGGAAGTAAGAAAGAAGTAAGAAAGAAGAAAGAAGAAAGGAAGAAGTAAGAAAGAAGAAAAAAAGAAGAAAAAAAGAAAGAAGAAAGAAAGAAAGAAAGAAGAAAGAAAGAAGTAAGAAAGAAGAAAGAAAGAAGAAAGGAAGAAGTAAGAAAGAAGAAAGAAAGAAGAAAGAAAGAAAGAAGAAAGAAGAAAGAAAGAAGAAAGAAAGAAGTAAGAAAGAAGAAAGAAAGAAGAAAGGAAGAAGTAAGAATTAAGAAAGATAGAAGAAAGAAAGAAAGAACAAAGAAGAAAGAAAGAATAAAGGAAGAAGTAAGGAAGAAGAAAGAAAGAAGAAAGAAAGATAGTAGAAAGAAAGAAGAAAGAAAGAAGAAAGAAAGAAGTAAGAAAGAAGAAAGATAGAAGAAAGAAAGAAAGAAGAAAGAAGAAAGAAAGAAGAAAGGAAGAAGTGAGAAAGAAGAAAGAAATAAGAAAGGAAGAAGTAAGAAAGAAGAAAGAAAGAATAAAAAAAGAAAGAAAGAAGAAAGAAAGAAGACAGAAGAAAGAAATAAGAAAGAAGAAAAAGAAAGAAGAAAGAAAGAAAGAAGAAAGAGAGAAAGAAGAAAGAAAGAAAGAAAGAAGCAAGAAAGAAAGAAGCAAGAAAGAAAGAAGTAAGCAAGAAAGAAGAAAGATAGAAGAAAGAAAGAAAGATGAAAGAAAGAGAGAAGAAAGAAACAAGAAGAAAGAGGAAAGAAAGTAGAAAGAAAGAAGAAAGGAGTAAGAAAGAAAGAAGAAAGAAAGAAGAAAGAAGAAAGAAAGAAGAAAGAAAGAAGAAAGATAGAAGAAAGAAAGAAGAAAGAAAGAAGAAAGAAAGAATGAAGAAAGAATGAAGAAAGAAGAAAGAAGGAATAAAGAAAAAAGTAAATAAGAAGAAAGAAAGAAGAAAGAAAGAATAAAGAAAGAAGAAAGAAAGAAGAAAGAAACAAAGAAGAAAGAAAGAAGAATGAAAGAAGAAAGAAAGAAGAAAGAAGAAAGAAAGAAGAAAGGAAGAGAGAAGAAAGAATGAAGAAAGAAAGAACAAAGAAAGAAAGAAGAAAGAAAGAAGAAAGAAAGAAGAAAGAAAGGGAGAAGAAAGAAAGAAGTAAGAAAGAAAGAAGTAAGAAAGAAGAAAGAAGGAAGTAAGAAAGAAGTAAGAAAGAAGAAAGAAAGAAGAAAGAAGAAAGAAAGAAAGAAAGAAGAAAGAAAGAAGAAAGAAGAAAGAAGAAAGAGGAAAGAAAGAAAGAAGTAAGAAAGAAAGAAGAAAGAAAGAAGAAAGAAATAAGAAAGATAGAAAGAAGAATGAAATAAGAAAGAAAAAAGAAAGAAAGAAAGAAGAAAATGAAGAAAGAAAGAAAGAAGAAAGGAAGAAGAAAGAAAGAAGAAATGAAGAAAGAAGAAAGAATTAAAGAAGAAAGAAAGAAATAAGAAAGAAAGAAGAAAGAAGAAAGAAACAAGAAAGGAAGAAGAAAGGAAGAAAGAAGAAAGAAAGAAAGAAGAAAGAAAGGAAGAAGAAAGAAAGAAAGAAGAAAGAAAGAAGAATGAAAGAAGAAAGAAAGAAGAAAGAAAGAAGAAAGAAAGAAGTAAGAAAGAAGTAAGAAAGAAAAAAGAAAGAAAGAAGAAAGAAAGAAGAAAGAAAGAAAGTGGAAAGAAAGAAGTAATAAAGAAAGAATTAAGAAAGATGTAAGAAAGAAGAAAGATAGAAGAAAGAATGAAAGAAGAAAGAAAGAATAAGAAAGAAGAAAGAAAGAAAGAAGAAGGAAAGAAAATAGAAAGAAGAAAGAAAGAATAAAGAAAAAAGTAAATAAGAAGAAAGAAAGAAGAAAGAAAGAAGTAAGAAAGAATAATGAAAGCATAAATAAAGAAAGAAAGAAGAAAGAAAGAAGAAAGAAAGAAGAAAGAAAAAAAGAAAGAAGAAAGAAAGAAGAAGGAAAAAAGAAAGAAGAAAGAAAGAAAGAAGAAAAAGAAAGAAGAAAGAAAGAAAGAAGTAAGGAAGAAAGAAGAAAGAAAGAGAGAAGAAAGAAAGATAGAAGAAAGAAGGAAAGAAGAAAGAAAGAAAGAAGCAAGAAAGAAAGAAGTAAGCAAGAAAGAAGAAAGAAATAAGTAAGAAAGAAGAAAGATAGCAGAAAGAATGAAAGAAGAAAGAAAGAAAGAAGAAAGAAAGAAAGAAGAAAGAGGAAAGAAAGAAGAAAGAAAGAAGTAAGAAAAAAGTAAGAAAGAAAGAAGAAAGAAAAAAGAAAAAAAGAAGAAACAAAGAAGAAAGAAAGAAAGAAGAAAGAAAGATAGAAAGAAAGAAAGAAGAGAGAAAGAAAGAAGCAAGCAAGAAAGAAGTCAGCAAGAAGGAAGAAAGAAAGAAGTAAGAAAAAAGAAAGAAAGAAGAAAGAAAGAAGAAAGAAAGAAAGAAGAAAGAAAGATAGAAGAAAGAAGGAAAGAAGAAAGAAAGAAAGAAGCAAGAAAGAAAGAAGTAAGCAAGAAAGAAGAAAGAAATAAGTAAGAAAGAAGAAAGATAGCAGAAAGAATGAAAGAAGAAAGAAAGAAAGAAGAAAGAAAGAAAGAAGAAAGAGGAAAGAAAGAAGAAAGAAAGAAGTAAGAAAAAAGTAAGAAAGAAAGAAGAAAGAAAAAAGAAAAAAAGAAGAAACAAAGAAGAAAGAAAGAAAGAAGAAAGAAAGATAGAAAGAAAGAAAGAAGAGAGAAAGAAAGAAGCAAGCAAGAAAGAAGTCAGCAAGAAGGAAGAAAGAAAGAAGTAATCAAGAAAGAAGAAAGATAGAAGAAAGAAAGAAAGAAGAAAGAAAGAAAGAAGAAAGAAAGAAGTAAGAAAGGAGTAAGAAAGAAAGAAGAAAGAAAGAAGAAAGAAGAAAGAAAGAAGAAAGAAAGAAGAAAGAAAGATAGAAGAGAGAAAGAAAGAAGAAAGAAAGAAGAAAGAAAGAAGAAAAAAGAAATAAAGAAGAAAGAAAGAAGAAAGAAAGAAGAGAGAAAGAATAAAGAAAGATGAAAGAAAGAAGAAAGAAACAAAGAAGAAAGAAAGAAGAAAGAAAGAAGAAAGAAAGAAGAAAGAAGAAAGAAAGAAAAAACAAAGAAGAAAAAATGTAGAAAGAAGAAAGTAAGAAGAAAGAGAGAGAGAAGAAATAAAGAAAGAAGAAAAAGAGAAAGAAGAAAGAAAGAACAAAGAAAGAAGAAAGAAAAAGAAAGGAAGAAAGAAGAAAGAAAGAAGAAAGAAAGAAGTAAGAAAGAAGTAAGAAAGAAGTAAGAAAGAAAGAAGAATGAAATAAGAAAGAAGAAAGAAAGAAAGAAGAAAGAAAGAAAGAACAAAGAAAGAAGAAAGAAAGAAGAAAGAAAGAAAGAAGAAAGAAAGAAGAAAGAAAGAAGAAAGAAAGTAGAAAGGAAGAAGAAAGAAAGACGAAAGAAAGAAAAAAGAAAGAAAGAAGAAAGAAGAAAGAAAGAAGAAAGAAAGAAGAAAGAAAGAAGAAAGAAAGAAGAAAAAAAGTAGAAAGGAAGAAGAAAGAAAGAAGAAAGAAAGAAGAAAGAAAGAAGAAATAAAGAGGAAAGAAAGAATAAAGAAAGAAGAAAGAAAGAAAGAAGAAAGAAAGAAGAAAGAAAGTAGAAAGGAAGAAGAAAGAAAGAAGAAAGATAGAAGAAAGAAAGAAAGAAGAAAGAAAGAAAAAAAGAAGAAAGAAGAAAGAGAGAAAGAAGAAAGAAAGAAGAAAGAAAGAAGAAAGAAATAAGAAATAAGAAAGTAAGAAGAAAGAAAGAAAGAAGAAATAAACAAAGAAGAAAGAAAGAAGAAAGTAAGAAGAAATAAAGAAGAAATGAAGTAAGAAAGAAGTAAGAAAGAAAGAAGAAAGAAAGAAGAAAGAAAGAAGAAACAAAGAAGAAAGAAAGAAAGAAGAAAGAAAGATAGAAAGAAAGAAAGAAGAGAGAAAGAAAGAAGCAAGCAAGAAAGAAGTCAGCAAGAAGGAAGAAAGAAAGAAGTAAGAAAGAAGAAAGATAGAAGAAAGAAATAAAGAAGAAAGAAAGAAAGTAGAAAGAGGAAAGAAAGAAGAAAGAAAGAAGTAAGAAAGAAGTAAGAAAGAAAGAAGTAAGAATGAAAGAAGAAAGAAAGAAGTAAGGAAAAACTAAGAAAGAAAGAAGAAAGAAAAAAGAAAGAAAGAAGAAAGAAAGAAGAAAGAAAGAAAGAAGAAAGAAAGATAGAAAGAAAGAAAGAAGAAAGAAAGAAAGAAGTAAGAAAGAAAGAATTCAGCAAGAAAGAAGAAAGAAATAAGTAAAAAAGAAGAAAGATAGAAGAAAGAAAGAAAGAAGAAAGAAAGAAAGAAGCAAGCAAGAAAGAAGTCAGCAAGAAAGAAGAAAGAAAGAAGTAAGAAAGAAGAAAGATAGAAGAAAGAAATAAGGAAGAAAGAAAGAAAGAAGAAAGAGGAAAGAAAGAAGAAAGAAAGAAGTAAGAAAGAAGTAAGAAAGAAAGAATAA
>NW_027043314.1:180000-182312 GCF_036013475.1 Columba livia
GTAAGAAAGAAAGAAGAAAGAAAGAAGTAAGAAAGGAGTAAGAAAGAAGAAAGAAAGAAGAAAGAAGAAAGAAAGAAGAAAGAAAGAAGAAAGAATGATAGAAGAAAGAAGAAGAAAGAAAGAAAGAAGAAAGAAAGAAGAAAGAAAGAAGAAAGAAAGAAGAAAAAAGAAAGAAAGAAGAAAGAAAGGTTAAAGAAAGAAGAAAGAAAGAATAAAGAAAGAAGAAAGAAAGAAGAAAGAAACAAAGAAGAAAGAAAAAAGAAAGAAAGAAGAAAGAAGAAAGAAAGAAGAAAGAAAGAAAGAAGAAAGAAAGAAAGAAGAAAGAAAGAAGAAAGAAAGAAGTAAGGAAGAAGTAAGAAAGAAAGAATGAAGAAAGTAAGAAGAAAGAAAGAAGAAAGAAAGAAAAAAGAAAGAAAGAAAGAAGAAAGAAAGAAGAAAGAAAGAAAAAAGAAATAAAGAAATAAGAAAGAAAGAAAGAGGAAAGAAAGAAAGAGGAAAGAAAGAAAGAAAGAAAGAAAGAAAGAAAGAAAGAAAGAAAGAAAGGAAGAAAGAAAGAAAGAAAGAAAGAAAGAAATAGAGAAAGAAAGAAAGAAAGAAAGAAAGAAAGAAAGAAAGAAAGAAAGAAAGAAGAAAAAGAAAGAAGAAAGAAAGAAAGAAGTAGGAAAGAAAGAAGAAAGAAAGAGAGAAGAAAGAAGAAAGAAAGAAGAAAGAAAAAGAAAGAAAGAAGAAAGAAAGAAGAAAGATAGAAGAAAGAAAGAAAGAAGAAAGAAAGAAGAAAGAATGAAGAAAGATAGAATAAAGAAAGAGGAAAGAAAGAAGAAACAAGAAAAAAGAAGAAAGAAAGAAGAAAGAAAGAGGAAGGAAAGAAGAAAGAAAGAAGTGAGAAAGAAGTAAGAAAGAAAGAAAGGAAGAAGTAAAAAAGAAGAAAGATAGAAGAAAGGAAGAATAAGAAAGAAAGAAAGAAGAAAGAAAGAAGAAAGAAAGAAGAAAGGAAGAAGTAAGAAAGAAGAAAGAAAGAAGAAAGAAAGAAGTAAGAAAGAAGAAAAACAGAAGAAAGAAAGAAAGAAGATAGAAGAAAGAAAGAAGAAAGAAAGAAAGAAGAAAGAAGAAAGAAGGAAGAAAGGAAGAAGTAAGAAAGAAGAAAGAAAGAAGAAAGAAAGAAATAAGAAAGATAGAAGAAAGAAAGAAAGAAGAAAGAAGAAAGAAAGAAGGAAGGAAGAAGTAAGAAAGAAGGAAGAAAGAAGAAAGAAAGAAGAAAGGAAGAAGTAAGAAAGAAGAAAGAAAGAAGAAAGAAAGAAAGAAGAAAGAAAGAAAGAAAGAAGAAAGAAAGAAGTAAGAAAGAAGAAAGAAAGCAGAAAGGAAGAAGTAAGAAAGAAGAAAGAAAGAAGAAAGAAAGATAGAAGAAAGAAGAAAGAAAGAAGTAAGAAAGAAGAAAGAAAGAAGAAAGGAAAAAGTAAGAATGAAGAAAGATAGAAGAAAGAAAGAAAGAAGAAAGAAGAAAGAAAGAAGAAAGGAAGAAGTAAGAAAGAAGAAAGAAAGAATAAAAAAAGAAAGAAAGAAGAAAGAAAGAAGACAGAAAGAAGAAAGAAAGAAGAAAGAAGAAAGAAATAAAAAACAAAGAAGAAAAAATGTAGAAAGAAGAAAGTAAGAAGAAAGAAAGAGAGAAGAAATAAAGAAGAAAGAGAGAAAGAAGAAAGAAAGAACAAAGAAAGAAGAAAGAAAAAGAAAGGAAGAAAGAAGAAAGAAAGAAGAAAGAAAGAAGTAAGAAAGAACGAAGAAAGAAAGAAGAAAAAAGAAGAAAGAAGAAAGAAAGAAAGAATAAAGAATGAAGAAAGAAAGAAGTAAGAAAGAAGTAAGAAAGAAGTAAGAAAGAAAGAAGAATGAAATAAGAAAGAAGAAAGAAAGAAAGAAGAAAGAAAGAAGAAAGAAAGAAGAAAGTAAGTAGAAAGGAAGAAGAAAGAAAGAAGAAAGAAAGAAAAAAGAAAGAAGAAAGAAAGAATAAAGAAGAAAGAAAGTAGAAAGAAAGAAGAAAGAAAGAAGAATGAAAGAAGAAAGAAAGTAGAAAGGAAGAAGAAAGAAAGAAGAAAGAAAGAAGAAAGAAAGAAGAAATAAAGAGGAAAGAAAGAAGAAAGAAAGAAGAAAGAAAGAAAGAAGAAAGAAAGAAGAAAGAAAGTAGAAAGGAAGAAGAAAGAAAGAAGAAAGAAAGAAAAAAGAAAGAAAGAAGAAAGAAAGAAGAAAGAAGAAAGAAAGAAGAAAGAAAGAAGAAAGAAAGAAGAAAGAAGTTAGAAAGGAAGCAGAAAGAAGAAAGAAAG